>NC_072853.1:133192313-133409813 GCF_028858705.1 Grus americana | reverse complement strand
AATGCTTAGTGGCAGCACTTCATGAAGGCTTCATAATGTAGCAATATAAATTTCCTGCATATTTTGCAGCTAGTGTCAGAACTAAAATAATGCAGCTGTAGTTTTACAAACGAGGAGCTGATGTCAGGTGAGCAAAGCTGAAATGTAGCCTCTAAAAGCAGTAAGGTATTCTAGAGCTTTATTGTACCAGAAATGTATCTTTCATTGTCTTTCATTTCATACTAATTTAAATTCTTCGATTTTTCAGGCTTTCTGTGGAAATAATAAAGGCCACAAATATATCTACATAACTGATTGACTCAGTCATTCCTAAAGCATTAATTTTATTCTGATTGGATGGTCAGTTGCACGTACAAATTTATAAGGATTTGCCAAGTCTTGTGTTCTTAGTAATCTTTAAAATCTCTTCACTAGGACACCGATTTGAAAAAAACAGTGGATGAGAGTGCACGGATCCAGAGAGCATACAACCACTATTTTGATCTGACCATTGTAAATGACAACCTAGACAAAGCCTTCGAGAAGCTACAGACTGCTATCGAGAGACTGAGGCTGGAACCACAGTGGGTCCCAATTAGCTGGGTATATTGAGGTTTCTGAAGAGGGGCTTAAGTAACAAATAAAATCAACTGCAGCAACTACACTAATGTGACATTGTGTAGATACCGACAATAACCTACAGCACCTGTGCATTTTTACTCTGTGTATATTCAAAAGTACACTATTCTGAATTTTTATAAAAATGTTGAGGGGAAAGTGTACTTAAATATGTAATTTATTTTAATTTTTCTAACTTTTTACAGATAACCTTTCTATTCATATCACATGAAGGAAATGCGTTTAAGCATTTTTATATGTTTTGATTTAGTACCTTTGCCTTTTTCATCTAAGAAACTTTCATTCACTTCAACATTTACATCTTGGTCTTACATTTTCACTGTGATTAAAAAAAGGATACTTGAAATAATTTTTGTAAAACTTGTTAAAGTCAGTGTTTAACTGGTCAAAAGTCTATAGCTCTTACTAGGAAAGAACACTAATTTCTTTGGGGTTTTTTTTCTTCCTTAAAAAGAAATAATTTCACGGGAGCAGAATTTTAAATATTAAAAGCAGCAACCAACACACAGCTCCATTGCTCCAGCTTCTTTCGGCTTAATGTTGGTGCATTCTTGATGTTTCACAAATTCTTAATGTCTCTTGATTTAGACAACTGTTGTGTAGGTTCCCTTATACGTGTCTCTTGAAATAATGCAAAACAATACCTTGCAAGCTGCTGCTTAGGCTGTTTTGGGAGCCAGCCTGTCAGCCCATTATGGTTGAAGCACTGATGTTAGCAAGGTGATTCAGTGCAATTTGAATAGCAGTGAGGTACCCTGAGAGAGAACCTGAGAACTTGGAGCCTTGTAGTGACGCTTAATGTTTAGGACGATTTATTCACACTTGTGCAAACACATTGCTTTGAAAAAACAAAATGAAACGGCATTTTCTTTTCTTAGGACATTGTTCGATATTTGTATAGTGATCTGTGGCTTAATTTCCTGTGAGATCTAGCTGGGTTCTATATTATCTTTTTGAATATTTGTGTGTAATCAACTGCTGTATTTTTATGAGTGTGATGTAATGGAATTTCTGTGCTTATTGTTATGTTGGTTTTAATTGCATTTTTCATTAGCTAGCTTGTGAATTGGAAGCTTACTGCTAAAGAGCAATGATGTTAATAACACTTTGTTTTACAGCATATTTCCTTTTCTTTAGTGACAGTACTCCGCTTAGTAGGCTCATTGATATAATTCATATTAGGTTCTAGTTCATCGATCGAAACTTATGCTGATGTACATTTCTGCTTAACAAGAACAAAATGAAAATATAGCTTGTCGCTAAGACTAGCTCTTTTTGTGACCATATTTTATATTACAATGTCAGCTGTTGTATATAGTAACATTCATCATCACTTACCAAGTTAGGTGTCTCAACTGAAGTCATCTATTTGCTTAATTTCTCTTCCATCTGGTGATAGGCACTGGGCTTCTGAATTCTTTTTCAACACCAAAGTGTGACATGGAATGCTGTCAAAAGGCAACTTCCTCAGAAGTATTTCTGAAGGAAAAGAGGCTTAGACACTGTAAAACAGTGTAGCTTCCTGGGGCTCTTAAAGACTTTCATGTGCACAAGGAAAAGAAAAATGGAGTTGATGCAGTATAGGAAAAGTGTAAATCTCAAAAAAACCTCAAAACACCCGTATGCTATAGATGATTTTTACAAAGCCTATAAAGTTGGTTGTTGTGGGGGGAGAGGGGCAGGGGGGGCTTGAGATCCCAGTGTATGTGGAAAATGTTTAAGTTGAAACTGCGTATAGCACAGGTAATCTTTGTGGCTCTTAATAGTGAGATTTCAGTCTTTTAGAGGGAATCTGAAATTCTCTAAGGAAAATTTGTACCGCTACTTTGTTTTATTGTTGCACTTTTCAGTGTGCGTTTTCTCTGGTTTTAAGTTTGGCAGAGCTTTTAACTGTGGCACCAGCATGACACTTACTTTCCTTTCCCAGGAGACATGTTCTGTGATCCTGTCCCTCAGAGGCTGCTTTGAGAAAGGGATCGAGTGTTGTATGTAGCAGCAATTATAGCAGAACCATTGCTTGACTATTTTAATGATTTGCTATCGGCACTATATGCTGAACGTGACTAAACTGTGTTTGTGTGCTGTGTAATAGGAGACCTACATATGCTGTAAATAAGATGCGCTCTCTGGACAGCTATGATGCCTTTTCATTATGAGTTAGAAAATACTCTATTCGTGATGCCAAAAGTGGGCTGAGCTCACTCTTCCCTAATGAACAGAATGAGAAGATTCTTCAGTTTCTACACCATAGTACTTTATATTGCATGTGTCACTTATTTTCATCTTTTTTTCCGTAAATTTCCTTAACCAAATGAAACATGGGCACCAAGTTTTAGTCAGGAAAACCTCTCTGCTGCTCCTATTTCCATCCCAGAGAGAATACTGTCAAAAGAGCCTCCCTAGTTAACAGTCTCCAACTAGCCATGTATTTGCGAAAGCCTAAAGCTTTAGCTTTCACTGCAGCTTCACGGAGCGTTTTTACATCGAGCAGTTCACACAGCAGAGCCTTGTGACTGACCATTTGGTGGTGTGAATGTTGATGCTAGTCAGAAGTACAATTCTGAAGCAGGAAGAGAAGATGGCTCGCTTAGGTTGCACGCAGGTTTTAATGGGATTTCCACATGCAGATTGAAAGGAAAAAGAACACAAACCCAAACCCCACACTCCTTGCATCTGTTAATTAAATCTTGACAACTGAGAGTTCAGATTGGCAGGTATATAATGTTGGAGGGGGGGAAAGAGGGGCTGGTTTGTTTTTGTGGTGGTGGGCTTTGCTTTGTTTTTTAGCAAAACCTGATTTTCATCAGGTATTCTGCTTAGCTTGTCACTACCTAGTGAGAATGACAGCTCCTTTTTTCAAAAGAGCGTTCTCAGAGGTTCCTAGAACAATGGTGCTCTTCTGGTCATATACATGGGAGTGACAGTCTCTAGCTGTTATGGCAGGCTAGCTCAGATGTTAGACCTGTACATCATGCAATTAGGGGAGAAAGACGCTATGGAAGGCTAGTTTTGAGCAAGTGAAAATATTTCATGTAATGGCTGTTTGAAGTATTTGAGGGGGGTAAAAGAAATATGATTTCATGTATCTCATTCTGTTAAACATTCATTTTCCAGCTACTAACAGGAAAACCTTTTACGTTGACTGTTGATGATAACAATAGGTGTGTCTGAGCGAGGTGAAGATGCTGCTAAATGTTTAAGATGTGGTATGTATCACAAGATAAATATTTAAGTAGTTTAGAAAAGTAAATTATCAACTAGTTGTCTGTGTATATGTATGTATGTGGATGGTAAAACAAAAATTGCTCATGTCTGATATTACATTACTAAGCTACCATGACTTAATCCAGAAATGTACCTGCATGTGAGACTTTAGAACTGGTACACTTCTCTACCTGGTTTATTGTGTTTACTAATGTATATTTTTCTAAATATACAGATATTTCAATCTAAAAATTCTATATTTATCTGTAATTTCTATCTGTTTTGGACAGTGCATGAGGTGCTGTAAAATTCTGTACATATAGAGACTTATAGAAGAAACACTGTAGTTGCCATGTGAATGAAAAGTTTTATGTAAAGGTACAGCCAGTATGCCAACACCCCTAAGTTATTTCCTTAAATGCACCAAAAAAATCCCGTAAGTGTGCACCAATCTCAACTTTAATGTAAATACTTTGGTGCGTGTGTACCCAATGAGTACTTTGCTGTGTCTAACTGTTCCACTAGCAGGTCCACTTTAGGTTCTACATCATGTGACAAAATGCAGTCAGTTAAAGTTTAGTGGGATAATTATAATGGGATGTGTCATCTTGCATAGATTTATTAAGGTCTTTCAAAGTGTTCTGCAGATATAAAATTAAGGTAAAATTGGAGCAGAATCACAGACCGCCATAGGCAAGGGAAACCGCATTTATAACCAATGCAGTATCCTTAACTTGCACTGTGTTCGCAGATCCGTGCAGCTCTGTGTGCTTAGCTGTACAAAGCTTTGTGGAGCAGGAGGGCAGAGCAGTTAATTGCTTTTGAATGTGCATTTTATATAAACTGTCATGTCTTGGATAGGTGCAGAATGTGACACTTCTGTTTTCCCAATCCTCTGTACAATTCTAACTCATTGCATCTTCTAAAATCAAACCTACATGACTTTCTGTGCAAATTGCCTGCAGCTCGGTGTTCAGGAAGTCAGCTGGGTTTGGTTTTGTTTTGAACAGGGTGATTCAGATAAGAAATAGGAAACTTTCTTCTCTTTTAAACACACAAGATTCCTGGCTAGGCACCCTTGGGGCCAAGCTTTCCTCTCTGCTATGCTTACGTAAGGACCGGGGGAGAGTGATGAAGTAGAGCACCACTCCAGAAGTCAGGGGATGGCGGTTATTACCTGTCTTGGCATGAGCTGTTCCTGTGAACACGACACATTCAGACTTCCTTTACCATCCAGCCTTTATCTATCGTGGTTCGTCATCCAGACTGAGCTTTGAGGCAGATGCTGTTTCTCAGTACAGCTATAGTGCCTACTGCAGTAGATTGATTCCCTGTCACTCATTGTGCCTGTAGGTACAGCTTTAAGACAAACTACAGGTGGAGGGCTGTAGCATCTGTTGTGCAAATGTATATGGACTATTTGCTTGATGTATCCTCACCCAAATTCTGAAGAGTTAAGGTTCCGTGGTGTTATTGCCAAACTTCCTTATACTGCTTTTGCAAAAGCGGTGAGAAATGAGTTTATTGGTGTTGAGGTAGTGGTTATTGGGTACAAAGACGTGTAGTCTGTGGGGTCTCTTGCCTTAAACATCCCTCCGGAAATAACCTCCTGCCATTAAAAGCATTTCGGTGGCTAAAGATACTTGCTTTTGCTTTCTCTGGTGAACTGTCATTACTGAAGGTGGTAAAGTCAAGTCCAGGCCCAACTTTTTCTTTTTTTTCTTCCGTAGGTTTCTTTTTTGGCCTACCCTTCTTGGGTTTCATGTATTTTTAACAAGCTCATAGATGAGAATTGTCTGGGATTCTCAACTGGTATAACACTGCTTTCAGTCCCAAAACAGATACTTTTAAAAAAAAAAAAAAAGTGAAAGCACTTGTCAAGGACAAATTTTCAGAGGCAGCTTTGGTTTCCAAACATATTAAAAGTGCATTCATGTATGTGCACACACATATAAATATATAAATGAAACCTAGGCATAAGTACCACAAGTGATTCAGACAGTATCTGCTAATTTACCCAAATTCTCCATAGTGGGATACTATTCCAAACTGTCACATGTTCAACAGCTGAATTCTCCTTCACTTGCTGGTACTGCAGCTGGAATTTACCTCTACAGGCTTAAAAACAAACTCCAGCTTGGTGAAGGCTGCTAAGTGGTTTCACTTCCAAACAGAATTTTTTTAAAGCAGGGTCTCAGCACTATTTGTTTTATAGAATAAGTTACATTTAAAGTAAATGTGAATTTTGTTCTCAAAATTTTTAATCCTTTCTTGTGATAGCTGGATATGGAGTTCCTTTTGCTGCCAAGGCAGTGGTTGGGTGTGGAATACTTCCCGACCGACCTGCAAGGCTAAAATAGTGAAAGGCATCCTGGAAACGCTTTCTCCTATTTATCCTTTTCATGTCATTAGCTCCAGGCTAATGCTTGTCCACACACGTTTGGCTGTCCTCATGCCTGACCCAAGCATTACTCTGTAAGTAGCCAACATTTACCTAGAATACCCTAAAAACCTCTTCCAAAACCTCAACTAATTTCTCTGTTATTTGCCCTCTTGCATGATACGTACCAAAGAGCAAAGGGCATGGCACCATTTAGGGCAGGGGGACAGCAGAATTGTTGATTGCAAAATGTTTCTGGACTGATTTTTGTTGGTTTAGTTCTTGTATGCAAGAACCCTCTAGTGGAGGGTGTCCCTGCCCGCAGCGGGGGGCGGGGTGGAACTAGATGATCTTTGAGGTCCCTTCCAACCCAAACCATTCTGTGATTCTATGATATATGGAGATAACAGTTGACATGTATTTTTTCCCCCTTTGAAAAATGCATGTTGAGCATTCCTTCCCCTCCCCGCCTCCCTCATCATATATTGCCTGGGTGTGACATTGGCATACTGCGGTATAAGAAGGGGCGCCGCTTCCTTAGGTTTTAAAATACACCCCGAAATCCCTGTAAACTTAACTTAGTGAAGTGTTTGGATGTAAATGTGAATTAGAAGTCTGTCGCTGTGCACTTCCTTACCTTGCTGCTTCTTACAACTGTTTTTGCCTACTGGAAGCTCTTGTGTTTTTTTTCTTCTACAGCATATGAAATTAAACTGGATTTGACATTTGTAAAACTTAAAAACTGCTCTCCTGTAAAAAAAAAAATACTCTAGCTGAAAACATCCTACCAAAAAAACCTAACTCTTAGCTAAACTTTCTAATGTAAACCTGAATATGATTTAGTACATAATTGTTGTTTGAATACAATACTGTAGAGCAGGCCTAGGAGATGGGACTTGTTAGCATTCTGACTTCATACTGATCAAGTCAGCTAGTACATAGGACATTTTTAAATTGTGACTTGTTTTCTAAAACCCCTCTTGTCTTTTTCACAGCTAATATTTTCACAATAAACACAGCCAAACATAAAAGTGTTAATGTACAAATTGTGAAATTCTGTTAATTCCCAACAAAATATTTTTGTATATAATAAAGATTTAATATTGAAAAAACGTAATTAGCTTTTTTCTGGGGTTTTTTTTTTTGGCCATGCTCTGAGTTTTAGCCAGATAAAGCTATCAAGGAGCAAGCTGCATACATCTGCCTTTTATCTTAACCTGTGTTCATGTGGAGCCCATTTTCAGCTATAAAGGAATAGTAAAGTACTTCCTGCCAGTACACCAGTGTGTTAGTGGGCTAGTACCAAATACTACACTGACCACCTCATCTGCACAGGTTGGGCTTTGCTCACTGTGTGCTGGGTAGCAGGCCTTACAGGTACACACACAGGGCTGGAATTGCACCTTCAGCCTCATTTACTGCGCAGAGTTCAGAAAAGAAACATCTCAGTCTGGCTTGTTTAGCTCAATGTTCTTGAATGCACTGAATCCCTTTTTGGTGTACAGACCTCTTGGGGCCTTTTCAGCTGTCCTGTAAATGTCATTCCTGAGTTTGGGTCCTTATTTTCTGAGTGCTGCAGCATGGAGGGAGTCATTCTGGGCCCACAGGGTAATTAGCCAGTATACAGAAGCCCAGGGGAGTCTGGACCACAGCTTGTATTAGGTGAATGCTGGTTCCTGGCAGCAGGGCTGAGCCTGCTGCCCCCATCTTCCCAGGTCCTGAATTGCGATGGTTTCTTCCCCCTTCCTCCTGGGGAATGCAGAAGTATAGCATAGGGAAGCAACATTTTGGGGAGGGAAGTCAGGGTGCAAAATCAAACCTTTTATGAGACAAGCTCCAGCCTTCTCTGAAGGACCCTTCACCCCTTCCACCACCCCCCTTTTCTAAGGAAGACCCCATCTAACTTTGAAAAAGCTTTTTTAGTACAAGGCCAGCCTGTCACAGAAAACTGCTGGTTGATCCAAGACATAGTGGATGCACATCCAGCTCTTCTAAAGTGGATTCTGAATTAATTAGGATGAGTGCAGCTGAGGCTGGGTCCCTGAAGCAGCTGTCCTCACTTAGCCTGAAGAAGGGCAGGACCTGAGATAGTTGGACAGACTGCTTCTGCTGTTCCCTTGGATCTTCAATTCCCCAGCCTGAGCTATTTTTAATAGTAATGTGCATAAGGATCCTGCACAGAAGGAACTGGGGGGAAAATGATGAACATAGAAACTGTCTTAGTGCTTTTTTTTTCCCCTGGCTGCACTGCTCGCTCAGTTCTAGACAGGCCACCCGAGGCTCCCTGCTGGTCTCAGCAGCACTGCCAGATGGAGGAAAGCTGGGAAACCCCTCCACAGAGAGCAGGGAAAGGACAAAGCCAAGACTGAAATGCAACCAGTGGCTTCTGCAGCTGTGCAGATCGATCCTCAAAGTATGGCAGCAGATGAGGGAGGAGCCTGGAGCCCCTAGCCATCCTCATGACTGGCAGGAAGCCAGGGTCCCTGGGGCACACCACCAGTTGCCCAAGTGCCTCACGTCGTGCGAGTGCAAGGCTGCCCCAAGTCCTGCCTCTGTCCTCCTGAGCTGAGGCCCCACTGCCCCCGCACTCCTCCTTTCTGGGTGTTGGCAACCTTTAGACGACTCAGCCTGAACCTGTGCACTGGATTTAGCTGAAGCAAAAGACTGTTCTACATCTGAAAGCAAAATAGCAGGAAACAAACAAAACCTTTTTTTTTTTTTAATGATGTTTCTATAGAACACCTAAGGTCTGCCATTCCCCACTCCCCCTTAAACAAATCCCCTATCCTACATATACAAGACCACACACACACCCTGAAAGCAGCTATGTGATACAGCATGTGCAAGGCTTACACCACAGCTCTAAGGAAGATTACAGCACATGGACAGCGGCACTACATGGATGCCCACATACCCATTTGCCATCTGTGTGCACCATCTTTCAAGGCCAAGGGAATGACTGGAAATCCCCCCCCAAAAAAAGAACAATGGAGATGACATACATTATAAGTTATTCTATTGTTTAGACATAACATTTAATACAAAGTTTTGTTTTGATAAATTGGTTAGTTACAGAGGCAACTTTGAGTAGCGATTGGCAAAAGACGACTTTCCCCTTTACAAAGACACATCCCTCCCAGAAGCAGAGTAAGGTGCTTCCATCCTCCTAAAGGCCATTTCCACATGCACCGGCACAAGGTTCAGGCAACGCCACTGCCTTCATGGAACAGATGAGACAGAAACGCCAACAGCTCAGCATGCAAGGCTCTCGGGGTACGTCCTGCACTCTCAGGGTACAGAAAGGTACCACGGTGCTTTTCTGCAAAGTCCGCTTCCTCAGGGAAAGCTGAACCGATGCAGTTTTATGGGCCTCAGACAATCTGCTCAAGGCCACATGGGAACAGAGCAGAAAACTGAACCCAGGACTCCTACCCACCAGCTCAGCTGCAGGGCCTGCTGACTGATCACCCCCCACACAGGTGCCTGCCTGTCCCTCTGTCAGCCATCTCACAGTCTCATCTGATAGCACTGATATTCCATTACCTGGACCATCATCTTCCCAAGCCCTTATTTACACCAATCTCTGCTGCATTTCTGTCCCATCCACATGATTACAAAACATTACAATGAAAAAAAAGGCAAAATAGTTCAAAGCACAAAGTGGTCTACTAACACTTTGCTGTTAGTCAAAGAAACAAGCAAAACATCTGCGCTTAAAGTGTCATATGGGTAAAATGATCATTTGTGTGGAGTGCAGCAGGGACGTTTCATGTGCACACACCAAAAGGCATCACTGTACCTCAAACAGAAAGTTCAGAATGCAATTTAAACAGCTGAAACTTGCTAAGGTGAGTAAAAACTTATCAGAAAACACAAACGCTGTAGAGAGGTGTAAGTCTCTAAGGTGGTCTTAGTTTTTGAAAAATAGGTTTTATTTCCTGCAGTGTGCAGTTCACATCTGTAAAGCCAGACTACACTTAATAAATTAAAACCTAATCAAGTACCTCTCTGAGAGCCCTCCATTCTACTTGCTCCAGAGTAAAGGCATTCTGCACATCGAGTCTTAAACAACCAAAACATTTACTGGGTTGCAGAACCCTGGCTTTCCACAGCCTGCTTGTTTGCTTGCTTACAAAAAGCAGTTTGAGCTTTGCAGTTTTCTCCCACGCATATTAATACGAGCAATCAGGCTTCTACTGCCCTGCAGATCTGACAACTACCAGAATAGCTGTGTTCAATTTCTGTTCCAGGCTCATCTTTTTTTTTAATTCCTCCCCTTCACCCCTTATTTATGTATTTTCCACTGCAGACGTACCTTAGTGACGCTGCAGAGCAGCGGTACACCTGACAGCAGCGCCAAGTCCACCCCGACCTCCGCTCCACCTGGCTGTACTGCAGGAAGTACTCGACTATGTGGCTGTTACTGCTAGCTCAAACACACCAATGCTACGCTGCGGAGCTATTGAAGAAAGAACAGGCTAGAGCAGTAAGTGGATATGCAGCAAAGCTCCTATACATTCCCAGCTAATGCGTAAAATCCATATAATGCAACATAAAGAACAAGTGGGAAGAATCTAGGTTCTTTCATAGTTACAGCTTTTACAGAAGACTCTGCCATTTCCAAATTAATGTTTGATGAAGCAAACAGCCTTTGCACGACATCGAATCTTCCCCTGTCAGTGAGAGCAGCCACCAAAGGACTGCTCAGCGCCACAGTGCCATCGGCTGAAGCGATGTTAGGCTGTATTTATGAGAGAGCAAAAGACAGAGACATTAAAAAGGTTTTCCAAGCACTGCTGTTCCTGCCATGGCACAGCTCAGTTCCTTCTTACAAAACCACTGAAGAGCTTACAAGGCAGCAGCAAAAGGGCAAGGTTCCCTTTACTGTTAGCCTTGACAAGTAAGACGTACTCATCCAGAACCAGAGCTCTATGGCACCCTTTTAGGAGAAACACCTCTCCTACCGCATCCTTTCCCCCAGTCCAACTTCTCTCACTGCAGATCACACTTAACTCTCACTCTTACTCTGAGCAGAGTAGTACGCCCCTTGCCCTACATATGTAAAGGTTTTTACTATCATTTTTGTCAGTGAGTTTGAAAAGCTTAAAAGCCCCTCCCCACATTGCTTCAGCAGTTTCATGAATGCCCTCAGAGTTCTGGAACTTCGGAATTTGCCAAGGCCCAAGCACTGCTGCTATCAAACTGAAATTTCTGTTTCCCAAGGGCAGGTGATTACTGAGACTTTAAAACGGGCTAGTGAGACTATTAGTAAATTAAAATTTGAGCTTAAGTTACAATTTTCTTTTGCTCACAGCCCATGAAATCTCCCAAATACATAAAGCATTGTAGAAGTCAGGTATCCACCTGCAGTAAATTACCTGCATCGTTTGCCACTGTCAGACTCTGACCGTGCCTAAGCAATGCCTACAGCTGAAATTCACACTGGAGCTTGACATCTTCTTAATTGGGTGAGAAACTCAGTAAGTCAGAGAACAGAGCCATTACTGCTGCTGGGGCCCACACACTACACAGTCACATTTTGATTACTCACCAAAGAACACAATGCCGGAACAACCTGAAGATCACAGCAGGCGTGCAGAAGGACGAGAGTGTAATCAGACAGCTCTGTGAAGGAAACATTAAAAGGGAAAGATTGTTTCCAGTGAACACTGCACCAGCATGGCTGCTGGAAAGGGAACTTTCTTAACAGTGAGCTTTGTTACAGGGTTCTCCTGCTGAGCAAAGACAGACGAGCTGCATTTTTGAGGCCCATATGCAGGTACAGCACCTCGTGAAATGGACGCTGGAGACCAAAGTGATTCCAATGCTGAGGACACTTGTCACAAGTGCTCTGTTAGAACTCTGGAAGAGGCTGATTCAGCCCTTTCCTGCCTGCTTCCCAGAGTGCAGAATAAAGTGGGACGGGCAACAGGTACAAGCCCCATACTGACTATCCCTGCCCTTGAAAAGAGGCAGCTCATAGGAAAGGGGATTCCCTCCCCATCATTCTTGTCTCCTCCCCAAGTATCTCCGCAGTGTTTCACTCTGAGTCTGCAGGCTGGATGAATGATTTAGGCCTTGAATAAAACAAGAACCTCCATTCTCAAAATCTATACGAGATGCTGACTTCAGCAAAAACACGATTTATGAGGAATGACAGAGCTGAGACTGCCTTGGGGCAGGGAGATGGACCAAATTATCCCTGTGGTGCCCATCAGCTCTGTAACTCAAGGCTGTAATTCCTAACAGAAGCAACAGGCATAAACCAGTTTTTGATTCTTGATCCAGCTGCATTTACGCTTGGACATTAGCAGTAGACATTATGTCCAAAGCCAGGTGATAATGCAACACACTCAATTAACTGCGCCCTGCTGTTAATAGCATCTGACAAGTGTTAGCACATCAGCAGGTTTCTGTTTACTATTTCTCTTCTATCTCCGCAAATGAGTTAAGCTTTCCTACCTGGGTATCATGCATATATGGATGCACACTGACATTTTGCTGCACCATGCCACATTAAGTAATATTGCACTGGACTTCCCTTCATTATCTTAATGTCAGGAAATTCTTTGTATAAGACAGGAGAAAACGCCAAGAAGGAGTCTGTCTTGGACTTTGCAGGTAGCTTTTAATTAACACTGTGGTGCCAACTAGATTGTGAGCATGGCATTTGTTTGACATTTACGTTTAATCTCCTTTTTCAGCAGCTGCAAAACAACCCTCTAATTGCAGTGTCTCTATGTTATATTCATTTTTGCTAAATATAGTTTGTACCTCAACAATAAACACTGTTATGCTGAAGACACCACCTAATTTGTAATTCTCAGGATTTAGGCAGGAAGAACTCTGGTATGCAATAAGGACAGAAATGAGCTTGCCAAACTGGAAATGCCCACACTCAGCAGAAAGTAGAGCTGAGCAATCTTGGGGAAAACGTGTATTTTACAAGCAAAATCTGTCAGTGATTGAGGGCTGAGTTTAATTCACAGCCAAGAATGCTAAGCATGGTACACAAAACCCGTAAAAAGGACCAGAACAAATTATGTTCACTCGGCTCACCAAACGCTCCATAAACACTTTAATACAGAGGGAGCTTCTAAAAGGAAAATAAAATTAAAAAAAGGCTCTTCCCTTCATTCACAACATACCAGAGATAGCACTGATGAGCAGGTGAGCAGCTGAGAAGAGTTCTTCATCCTGAGGCTGATATTTCTGCAACAGCTCACTCTGTAAACTGTAGCCTAAGAGCTGCAAGAAGTCAACGAGGTCTCCTTGTTGTGCAGGTTTTAACTCCTTCAGATCTGGCTTGTCTCCTGTGCAGATAGCATCTAACTGGAAGCAAAAGATAAGTAAAACTTCTTGAAAAGAGAAAAGTTCAAGCAAAAGACAGCGCTAGCTGTATCCTGAAATTACTTTTAGGAAGCAAGCCAAAGTTTCTTCATCTTACCACGTCCTCCAGGGCAGTTACCATTTCTTCACGGAGCAAGAGTTCACAAAGGGTTTTATATAAAGCTCTTTGCTTGTCTTCCGGCAGCTTCACAAAGGGCTGGAACTGAGTCTTCAACCGTGACAGATCTTTCCCAAGAAAGCAGTAAAAAGTAAAACTAAGTATTTCTACACAAATGCCAGTCAAAACAGTTAACATTTTTGCTATGTGTTTTATAAGCTTATTTATCACCACATCCTGATTTCAATCAGCACAAGTTACAACACAAGGCTGGAACACCTCTCATTGTATTTCCCTAATGAGCCAATGAAGCATCAATGAAAATTCTGAGAAAAAAGAATAGCTATCAAGAATCAACATTCAGTGTTCAATATTTTCATATTTTACAAGTCAGTATTTTGATGTTAACTGAACCATATATTAAGTTTCTCACTTGAAAGTTCATCTCCAGAGAATGTTCGTTTATATGGCAGAATGAAGAGTTCTGCTCCTAACTTTACTACTTAATCTGTGGGTTAACAGGAATTACAAAGGCAATGGTATAAGTCCACACACAGAACTAAAAGTCCCTATTGCGATGCTAAATTCTTATTGTCCTCGTATTTTGAGTGCATCAAAGAATTACAGCCCTTCACCCCTGACCAAAAAAGACTTATTACAAAAACCAGGACAAAAATGTCATCTTGATTGAAATATTGAATCGATTACAATACATACAACAGAAGCACAAGAGAGTTCTCTACACTTCTTTCTCCACAATTCAACTACCACGCTAAACCAAAATGTTTTATGACATCGAATTACCACTTTGCTAAAAGAAAATAAGTTTTCAAGTCAATAATGCCAACTGGAAGGTTGGAATGTATTTTTCCACATTCCAAAAATATGGGCATGGAAGCATTCTTAACCTTGTTTAAATGAAATTTCCCTTCACGTCACTCCAGTCAAGAAACATGCTCTCTTTAAAGATGCCTTTTGTATCTAAAAATTACTTCACTGGGGCAGGAAAAAAAGAAGAAAAAAAAAGCCCAGCCACAGGCAGATATTTTTTGTACCTGCTGCAATCATACGACTGCTTATACAAATAACAGAAGAGGAAACCTACTTTAAATTGCTTTAGTAGAAACATTTTTAAAATTTTTTTCCAAGAGATAGTTCCGGTTAATTAATTCAAAGAAACCTCCAAGCCTTTTAAGCAAGAAAGGCGCAAGCTAAAACAAAAAACAAAACAGTGGCACACCAGTCTCTCAGAAATAAGTGGGTTTTATATACACATGGAGGAACAGTTACTCCTTTCAAACAAGTCTACATTAGAGAATGACAGAATTTATTTCAGGACAACAAATATCTATTTTGGTTACAGTCTACTGAACAAAAGGTGAAATTCAGAGACAACAGAAGTGATGTTCATCATTAGAACTGGCTGTAAGAACTCTACCAAGGACTGATGAAAAATGAAGTGTGTTCCGAGACCTTAATTTTGTTTTCCCCTTTTTTATTCCTCTGGTGACAATCCTGCCCCTTCCTTCCACATCTCTACAATAAAGTAGTTGTGCCTGGCTCATTATACCAATTTGTAAACTTCCATTTAAATCACGTTTTATTTTGTCAGCCCTAGTTGATACCGAAGATTTCTATAAAGTTTCTCAGAAAATAAGAAGGCTAATTGAAGGCAGGGGAGATGTCTTTGTAATTTTCGAGACTTCAAATAATCTTTAACTGAGAAGCTTTACTAAGAGTATTTTCCAAATCATGAAAAAATATTTTCAGTGACCCTTTCTGAATGAAAGCATAAACCATCACTAATCTTATGGCGCTTATCTGGAATGTAACAGAACTGGCATAAAAAACTAATTTTGTAAGATCATATTTATGACAAAGGGATTCAGGATCTTCCTAGGGAACAGTCTGCTGCATACAGCTATTGCAGAAGTAAATTTTTGTATTCTTTCAGTTCGTTCCCCCAAAAGTTCTTGATAAGGGCTATTAAAATGAACTAACAATTTCTTATGTACTATTGTAGCAGGTTATTTCCTCCTATCATGTTGCTTAACTCATTGTAACGTAACAACATAAAGCATTTCTGGTAATACCTTGTTTCAGCACACTTAAAGAAGCATCACTGGGAATGAGGTCTTTAGCCTCAGAGTACATCTCATTATCGACAGCATCTGGCTGATAGAGAAACAAAGCATCTCGGAATAGTGCTGAATGGGGATAAGTTGAGCCTTCTGTGCTTTCTTTTTCAAAACCTCCTTGCTGTTCATCTAGCAGACAGAATTCTGTAATTAAAAATTCAATTAAAAAATAATTAATACACAAGCAATTACTGAATAAGATGCTAGCTTATATTATCATCTAGTGTTCTTGCACGTGATTTCTCCATGTCTCATCTCTTCTAGATAGAAAGAATTGCAATGGTTGCTACGTATGTGAATTACTGAGCATTACTGCAGCCCTGATGTTTGGTACAGTGCACAAAGGTCCTGTGGTACAGCTACTAACTACAAAACATGATACCAACTCCTGTGAATTCATGTAGGCAGCAAATAACATGAAAACTTCTCACTGACACTGAAAACCCAGATGCTGCATACAAGAGATGCGGGTATGAATTCTTCCACATTTTCTACCAATTAAGAGATGCACTGTAATGTGGGCTACAGGATCCACTCATGATGGAGACACATGAAAGCACTTTCTGAGATTCATAAGAACACTGAGAGTCCCTGACAGAGCTCCTTCTGGTCATGGCACCGACAGACTCCTCTTTCTCAGCCAAGCCACAGGTCCATCCTCAAGTTCTCCAGATGAGTGGAAAATAGGGGGCTTTTCAGAGTCTCTAAAGGACCTCACCCAGGCACGTTCACTAACAGAATCACTCTGCAACACACTGTCTCTTTGCAATAACTTCATGGAGAAAATAACACACCCTGGCTGGATTACCCTTTCTGCCTCGTCTTCAGGATGAGTGCTGGCCTACCTCTACTAAGCAGAACTCTTGATTTCCTCCCACCCCAATAACCCCCAACTTGATGAAGCTAAGGGACTCCTGGAAGGTACACAAGGAGCCTTTGTAAGAGTTATGCTGAGAAATCTGGAATATCAAGTTCTGTGCTCATGTGTTCAATATTGTGCCCCAAAGATGCAGAATATAATCAAAGCCCGATGCATATTTTGATCATCTTTTATTGGCTCAAATGTAAGACTTGAAACTGTACCCCTGGCACTCGGCAGCAGGTCTGAGAACACAGGCAGGCTAGCAAGAGAAACTCAATTTTGAAGTAAAATCTGACAGCAAAGGGGAAAAAAAAAAAAAGTAATCAAGCACAGTGCTCACATGTACCAGGCACAAAACCTAAATATAACCTTCCTGCAGTTTTAAGAGTCTGTCTCACCAAATTAAGGACATTCAAAGCAGATGAGAAAGCACAGAGAGCACTCCATCAGCAAAAAGCTTTTTCAAAGGGAGAGCAGACAAAGAAATCTCTGCCACAGAGAAAGAAAGATGACAGAGACCTTTATGCCTGCATAACCCTTCACAGAGAAGAACAAGCTACAGAGGAGCAAAAAGTGATTAACACAAATTAAAGAAATTCCCAAAGCAACAAGACTCCGGACAGCAGCCAAGGCACCGTAAGGCCAACACGCTCACGTTACCTTCACTGATGGTAACAATGCTTTCACACGAACCCTGAAGGAACAAGAGTGGGCTAATAAACTACCTGCCCTCCTAAGGCAGAATGATGCTAATAAGGGAAACCAATACACAGCATCATGTGAAAAGTTTTAAGAGATACAGAGTCTGCTGATAAATCTTGTAATAGGACTCAATTCAGAGGAAAATACAGGACTCTGAAAAGTTTTGTATTAATAGGACTGTTAATTAATTTTGTATCTCATTAGTTTTGTGATCCTCAAAAAAAAAAAAACCAAAACAGAGAAGGGAAAAGAAGTGAATGAAAGAACATATATAATACTGTGGTATTTTCTCTATTGAATTCTATCACATCCATCACTGACAAACCTCCTCTAGCGGAGTTAGACCTTGTTAGTTATCCAGAAACATTAACAAAAATGGAAGAAAACCAGAGATCATCAATGAAAACAATCAAAGGCAAAGAAACTCCTTCGTAGGGAGAAGCCGGAAAGATTAGGACTGTTTAATTTACATTCACATTTAAGAGGAAGCAAGTCACACGTATATAGCAACAAACAGAAGAAAGCAAGTCAGCCAAGTACTACTATGCCTCCTGTTTTGTAAAGCAAGAACAAGAAGACTTGCAGTGAAACTTAGAGGCAGGGAACTGCAAAACCTCTAACAGAAACAGCTTTTAAATGTGGAAAATTAGCCTACAGAAATCAAACAAAATTATTACAGGAAAACATTGTGGTAAAGGAATTAGAAAAGAATGAGACCTTTTTTTTTTAATTTATAAAAATGTCCAAGAATGTCCAGTCACATTAGCCAGAACATTTTTAATAAAGCTTATGTACCATTCTTCTTTACAAAATAACTCAAGCAGCGCCAGTGGCCAAGAACAAGAAAGAAAAAAACAAACCAACAACAAACAACTTACATGCATCTTATTCTGTAATTATCTGTGAAGAGAATCCTATTATGTTACACCTGCTACTGGTCACTTTCAGTCTCATGTGAAAGAGCTACATTAGTCTCTGTATTTAACTTCAAAGCCTATTTTTATTTCCATAAACAGACACTGATGACTGCTCAGACATTAAGAAGTTGAAGGTTAGGCTCCACCATACTTATTCTTGCTGGCAAATATGTAATTCTGTTGTTAGTTCCTCCACTTTACCTTCTCAATGACACTCAGGCAAGAGAGGACAGCACAAATTTAAAAAAAAAAAAAAAGAAAAAAGCAAGACATAGGTTGTTTGAGATAAATCACAAAACAAGCTGTACTGGTTTTGAAGCTTAAAAGACATAACATTAAATATGGAAAAAAAGTGAAAGAAGAAGCAGAAGTGGGAAAAGAGCAGAGAAATACAGATCATTAACAAGACCCATGTATTATCAGCTAGCAGGACACAGGAATTTTCATCTAGAAATCACGTAAGTAGGCTATCAAGCCACACACCTAGGTAGTTAACCTTAATTGCACCCAATTACTCTGAATTGCAGTTCTATTATGACCATGAAGTCAATGCCCTCTGGCATATTTCTGTGTTCAGTCTACATCAGAGCAATTACACACTGCAGAATTTTGTTTTACAGGTTACATAATATTTACTTATATTCCTGAACCTACAGACTTCCTTAATACCAGAAGTCAGCTGAAGGAGAATGATGGAGAGTATGTTCTGCACTTCTTATCCAAATAAGGTGCATCCTGGATTTAAATCTCAACTGCGCTTCAATTATTTCTTCAATGTATCTCCTGTTTCTCTCCACATAAATCCTCTCCAACTTCCAGCTCTACACAGTCCATCTGATTTGTTTCCTTCTTGCATAACATCCCCGAAACCTCCTTTAGGTCAGGGAGTTTAACTGAGGATAGGCAAGAAAGAAAAACCCAGGTGATTCTGCAGAGCAGAGTTACTACTCCCCCCCAAAGCCAACTGCAAGATTTTTTTTTTTTTGACACCTGGAAGTATTCAGCCTGAAATAAGTATAACCAAAAAAACATGACAAAGACATTTCTGCAACCATTCAGAGAACAATCTATATATGAAAGTGCAAAATAGACAGAAAAGTTTAAATTCCAGTCCTATACTTTACACATAATTCTTTTCTTAGCACAACTGTTGTCTAAACATTCCTCGTTGACCCTTGATTTATATTTGGTTCACTCTCCCTGCCAACAGGTGAAGACAACAGCACAGGCTGAGGGCCAGCTAGCTAGAAGTAAAACTGCAGAGAAAGACCAGGACTACGAATTTGAGAGGGTCAGCAGTGTGCCCTTGCAGCTATTGATGTTTGCTGCGTACTGGGCTGTACTGACAAGATTGTACATAGTGGATCGATGAAAATGATTTTTCAATTTGGGAGACTGCAATCAGAGTGTTGTGTCCAGTTTTGAACTCCCCAGTACAAGACAGACATTCACATACTGGAGCAAATCTAACAAACAGTCACCAAGATTGCTGGGGGCTGGAGAATACCGTATATGAGAAGAGGCTGAGAGACTGAGGTCATCCAGCCTGGAGAAAATATTGCTAAAGGAGAACATAATTGCTATCTACAGCTACCCAATGGAAGCAGGAAGAGAAGGCAGGGCCAGACTCTTCTGTATGATGAGAGGACAAAAGGCAAGTGATACAAATTAAAGAAAGGGAAATTCTCATTAGGTATGAAGGAAAAGAAAAAGTTCATCCCGATGGTGGTCAAACAGAAGAACAGGCTGCCCAAAGGAGTGATGGAATATCTGTCTCTGGAGATGATAAAAACTTGAATAGATAAGGATACGAGCAATCTGATCAAACTCTGAACTTAGATCAAACTTCAAAAGTTGGCCCTGCCTTGAGCTAGATGACCTCCTATGGTCCCCTGAAACCTAAGTTATTCTGAGTTTATGACTTATTCAAACAAGGGAAAAAGCATTGCTAAATCAGAAGAGCAGCATTTCACAGCACAAGTAACTATAAAGACAATGGAGACCATACAAAATCATCACCTTCATACACAGGGATATGCAAACATCATTGCACAACAGACAGCTCTGTCCACAGCTGAACTGCATGACACCAAAACCGAGTTTTATACTTACCAAACTGGCCATTGCGTTTTACAAAGAGTTCAATTACACCATAGGCAATAGTGGTTGCAGGAGGAATTTCAAGGATCACACTAGAATCCTTCAGCATACTTCCATTTTCACTCACTGAAACCTAGGGGACAGATTTATTCACCATTTATCTGATTCAGCTATTGTGTAGCTTGAACACAGAATTAAGGGGAAAAAAATACAGAGAAACAATGTGCTTTATTCTCCATGATGTCTAACTAAAGCACAGGTTACATCTATGAAAGGAAACAAATAAGCAGCGAGGTAGAAGCACAATACCAAGAGCAGCTCTCAAACTCTTAGCTACCCTGTCCTAGTACAAAGTTGAGCTCCAGGTGCAGCTTTTGCCTGTGTCACTAGGAAACGGGTACCCACTCCAGTATCCTGCCCTGCCCTCTTCTATCCTGACACCCCTTTTGCCCAGCTGAAGACCGGTACCAGGAAGGTAACATTTGCACAAGAGGGTTGAACTGCAATTCCCAGATTTCTGCTACTGGAGACAAAAGTGATTCATCTCCAGCTTTAAAAAAAAAACACCAAAAACTTAGAATGAACGAGCATATGTTTTGACTTCACTAATTCCCGCTCAATTCAAAGGCAATTTTTCAGATAGCCTCATCATGTAGTTTATCTCTACTCCCATGATCAAAAACAAATAGCTTCTCAGTAGAAAACACTGCAAACATTTTTGATGAATGATTACTTCGGTTTTCAAATACATATGCTTCAGCAATGCTTTTTGTTCTTCATCTTTCACTAAACTGTTATATGTTTGGTTTATGTTCTGCTGTAGGCAGGAATCTACACAGAAACTGAATCACAATTTGACAGTATTGATGGAAACCATATTCCAGGCTCACACTAAAAGATAGCATCTTTTGCCAGTGAGACAACGGAATAAAATATTTTACCTTTCTGAGGTTCCAAAACTAAACAGTGCAGTGAGTTCTTGCAATTGGGAGAGTTCAACATATTAAGTAAGCATGAAAAATACTCTGAAATCTATTTTGAGAAAGCGTAATTTCTTCTCAGATAATCTGCAAATGTTATATACCTTGTAGATTTTTTAATAACTTTTACCTTTACTGTTTTTCTACTGCATCCCATCACACCGCTGACTTTTTCTTCAGTCTGGATATGTTCAGATATTGTACACTTCTGAGTTGTTATTATCTTTTCTCTCAAGATGCACAGCACCTCACGTTTTCTTTCTATTACTTGTTGCAGTAAACTACTATTTAGATTTATTGCTCTGAAAAAGAAAAGACGCCATTAACAACATAAATACTAGAATTGAGAAAAAACATTTTCTTAATTGCTTGAAAAAGCTTTTATTGTAAAAATAACAATTCAGTATGAGCAGTCTCCTCAAAATTATTACATCCTCTTTTGTTATTTCCTAGCAGTAAATATCCGTATTCCACAGTGAGTTCCAATGCATGTATTGAATTCTTGATTCCTTACTCTGTGTAAAAATGTCAGTTGTCTGGCTACTTTCTAAGCAAAAAAAAGCAAGGGAGAACTAAAGACAACTTCAGGCTTCCAGTGTAATATGAAAACAATCAGCCAGGCTCACGGACACTGGATTTAATCCTCTGCTACTGTGAACTCACACTGACATTAACATGGCCATGGCATGGGATGCCAGCTAACCATTCTCTTCAGAGTCTCACGTTAGCACAAAAAGTGTCAATAATTCAATGGGTCACATCCTGTAGTCTTTACTCAAAAGAATTATTTCAACCAAAAAAAGTTACCAGGGAGTACAAACAAAAAATCTGTTCTCATAGTCCGTACTATGAACTCCCTGCAGCCTACCACGCTACTGCATACATTATGCATGCGCACACAAAAATACCTATAATAGTGTAATACATAATAAGCATGTAATATAATAGTATTATCCACACATCACAAAGCTCTGCTTAGAAAGAGTGAAGTTGCAGTCAAGCTACTGGAAGCTAGAAAATAGATAGCAAGCAATCTTTCAGTCTGCTTAGTGTCTTTGTAATCGAGCCCCATTTTTCCTTAAAATAGTTCTTGGTTTTCTCTCTTTTACCTGATCAGATCAAGTCCCATTTCTTCCCCCTCCTTCTCATTCATCTCAGCTTTGTCCCACAGCCAGCCAGCTCACCAGTCCCACTTCACGTGATTTCGCTGCTATCTTCTACCCTCAGATGACACCAGCTGTTGATGGCTTCCAGCCTTAGTCTCTCCTCCTCACAGTTCATGGCTAGCACTTTCCAGCCATCTGGCCAACCTCAGTCTCATTTATCTCCTTGTCACCATTCAGTCCTGTCACCCTTGTCTTTGTATATCCTTTGTACATCCAGGTGCTTCTCAACAGCGGAGGTGACACGGGCTCCTTCATGCCAAAGTACTCACCCTGGACTAGGACAGCTTGAGGCGACCACCATTAGGAATGCTGGTTTGGCCTCTGAAAGCCCATGTGCAGGCAAAGGAGTGCCCTGACACACTGCTGAGTGACGCCTCAATGCCAACCCTCACAGCTTGCTATGGATCTGTTTCGGTGTTCACTGAAACCCTAAACTGGCTGAGTGGGATCATCACTGAGCAAGTGCTTCAAAGGGCTGGATGAGAAAACAGAAAATACTTCATAGATTTTGGGATTGGAGGTGATTACTGAAAAAAAAAAAAACCAAACAAACAAACCCACCCGCTATAAACTCCTGTGTTATTCACTGGTATAACCACACAATTTGCAATGACTGACCAGGACTCTCACAGTCAAAAGAAAAATGACCTGTGGGAGGGACCTCAAATCTCCAGCCCATGCCTCCAACTTAACAAGGCATCCCTACTCCACAACATAATTCAGTGTGCATTTAAATCCTGCTGGAGATACTAAAGTTAGGTTCTTCTTAGAATGAGCAGGAAAAAGAAAGTGAACTCCCAGAAACAATATGAGAGGATTATTTTCTAAGAAAAGATGACAAAATTCACTACCCTGTCTTCTGGGGTGTTAACAAGCTTTCCGGTAACAGTTAAAGCAACTTAACTGTACTTGATTGATTAAAACGTGTCAAATATATTACGCTTTTGCAAAATACCCACTGGTGGTCCTCAGATGAGATGTCATATTTTCTTTGAACAGACAACTCTAGCAAGACAGCCGGAAGATTAAAAGATTGCTATCCCTGGCTCACTTATTCAGTCTTTTCTCCTTTTTACTGTAAATGGCTATTCACGGGGCTAAATGGCAATTCCCCCAAAATATGACAGAAAGACACATCTGACTCCGCTTTCTTTAAATCAAGATATCTCCACTTTTAATTAAAAAGTTTTAGATTTATTAGATTCTGGAGTTTGGGATTTATGCAGTCTGTAAAAGACTGTAGTCGGCTAGGTTCTTTATTAAATTAAAAATATCCTGAGGCAATTTTTGATCTTTGAAGAGTTACATGCTTATGTGAAAGTTCAATCAGTTGGAATGAACTGTCTGAAAACCTTAAAGTTGATTGTTTAAACAAGCTAAATAAAATACCTCTGACGCAACGCAGTAGCCACTAGAAAAGCACCCCCAAACATTCCTGAGGTTATTAATATAACTTTTTTTCTTTTGATGCAACGCCATGCTTTATGCTTGGAATGCAATGAATCTTTGGATTAAGCAAAAACTGAAGAAATGTCAAGCAATCACAAACACCGCTGCTCTTAGAAGTGTCTGCCAAACCAGAGCTATTAGTTATCACAGTAACAGACCATCAAGCCTATCATACACTTCACAGTAATTATTCATGATTTTGAAGAGGTGCACTAAGCATCTTGAAAATACAAATTAAGGCATTAAGAACTTGCAATTTTAACATTTGACCGAAGAAGCCACAGAGGAATACAATGAAGAAGCAGAAAAGCAATTTGTCATTTGCTCTCATATGATGTATTTTTTGCCTGTTTTAGAGGATGACAAACTCACTGGATATCTCTAAAAGTTAGGGCAAAAGAAACAAAACAATCAAAGATAGAAAAATACAGATTAAATAGAGATTTGTTGTTTCTGAATGAGTGTTAACATCAGAAGCATATAGAATATGGTTTAGCTTTATACAAATTAATGACCAAAATAATTCAAGAGACTTTTTCTTCTATCTACTTCTACAGTATTCTGCCTGAGGTGGGACTCCCTCAGGCCCTTTCGTGCTCCTGGCTTTGAGGTTCAGAACTAACAACAGAGTGGCAGAGCGGGAAGAGGAGAAGACATAGGTAAACTTGCAAATAGGTGCAGTGAAGAAACTTCTCAGGCAGTGCAGGATGAGCTGCTGCTGCAAAGCTGGCAGAAATGCTCTCCTCTTCCCAGTAACTTTCCTGAGTCAAGCCCACTGGATTCAGAGTTTTAAAAGGATTCAGAGTTTTAAAACGCATACCCTTACCAACAGCTGCAAATACCTCTTCTGTTAAGGTAGCACAGTTAAATGATCTCCTCTAGACTTCTGGCACTGAACTATCATAAAACCCTGTAGACTCCAGGGCTGTGTGTGGGCACATCATAAGTTATCACTGGGGTGCAGCCTGTGGAAGGCAAAACATTCCGCTCTTCTCAGCAACTCAAACAGGAGACAACATGAGGTAAGCAAATACCCAGCTTATCTAAATTACCATTGAAAATAGTAATCAGGAGGAAAATGCAAGAGGGTTAAAGTTTGACAAGCAGAGCAGAGCTTACAGTATTGCAGGACAATGGCCACTGAATCTGTGAGTGGATTTTTGGCAAAAGCTGAACTACTTTGCTAGCATAACACACTGAATATCATGAAGATACCTAAATAACAAGAGATGGTTGAGTTAAACCCCCAAGAATACATGCATGCAGGCACACGCATTGCATTTTTTTATTTTACAGGTCACGTTTCAGAGCTTTTATTTCTGTTCTACAACAACCACTCTTACCACCTCTGTCACCACATACTGTACAGAAGCCCTCAACAATCTTGTGTGACCTGCACTACTACATCAGCGTACTCCTTCCCACCTTGAGAAGCTGAGCTGAAGTACTCAAAAGTAAGACTATATAAAACACAATGAGATGTTGGTTTGCTAAGTCCCATTATCAACACACAGAGTATGAGCCTGTATAAATAAAGATAATTTAAAATATAAGGATTATGGGGTTTTGTTTGATTGATTGTTCTGCTTAAATAACCTTCCTGAAATCAATGATTTACTATGCTGGAAGCTCTTTAGGTCAAACATGAACAGAAAACAATTTCTTTTGAGTTTTGGTCTCTCTCCACATTTAATTGGATTAAACACTTCCACTTTCCTACAATGCAAAGGCTTCCTTCACTTTTATTCAACCTTTTTCTTCTTGCATGAGGAAAGGAGTGGAGAATAGAGATGCACAAAGGCAATTTGCTCCAGACTGGAAGCAGAAAAGAAGGGAAAAAGGCAGAAACCCATGGAAGGCAAGAGAAAGCAGACAACACCTGGCAATAGAGCAGGCTCTCACAGTTAAAGGACAGAGCAGGAGCCTGCTCTAAACCCTACAGCTGTGACTGAGGGTCTTTCCTTTAGGCACAGAATCTCTGACCAGATCGTCTACAAAGCAGGGGGGCTAGGACCATTCTTCCATCAAATCCTGTCTAGCCTTCTTAGTAACCCACCCTACAAATCCTTAAAGCAAGGTGCTTGCCAATTTACTATGAATACCAAAAAGAATAGTTGCTGCTGTGAGTATTCTCCATCCTCACACTGAAGTCAGCACTGTTGCCTGCCTGCACAAGTTTTCACTTGTCCAAACTACCCACAAGTGAAAAACCTTTTCAGTCCTGCACTGGGCAACGTCACCTCAACACACCTCCTCTCCCAGCTGTAGAGACATGGACAGCCCACTCTCACAGCCTCGCCCAAATGCAACTTCTTCCATAACATTCACGTGACTGACTTCAGAACATCTCTCACTGCTTGGCCAGAATTCCTCAGCTTGTTCAGTCTTCTACACTTCATTTATAATCTGCAATAGTCTGATGTCTTCCATACCTGTGGTGCGTGCTGCACAGTGAGAGGCTTCACCTACCTTTGCTCCTTCTCTATTAAGAGACCTCTAGATGAGTGCCATGGACTAAATCCACCTGACCTCACTCTATCACTTTCCACCAAGCACAGATGCATAATATTTCTTTTGTTAATCCATTTCAAATATAACCTCTCTGACCTACTTCTTACAGTCATACCAGAACGCAGTACCTGCTATAGTCAGTTTACTGATAGTATTTCACAATTTTCCCTACAGAATACCCTGACATATAGAACATCTTCCCCAAGAATATCGGAGACTTTTGAGAATGCAAGTGACAGATATTTCCTCTATTTTCTATTGGGCATCCTCATTTTTTAAATCAGACACACACAATGGGTTTTTTTCAATCCTGTCTTGTAACACTCTATGACTTCAGCTTACCCACACAGTACCTTTGGTAGAAAACTGACTAGTTTTCTCATCATACACATAAATGCTCCAGGAGTTTTATGGAATAAATAACAAAATGGGCTGAACTTCTACTGCACTCAGATTAGGAACAGGCACCTATTTTTTGTCTCAGTGTGGACAATATTTGAATCAATGAAAGTGCATATTAAAGTGCAATATGCAATACCGTAAAAAATATCTTTCAATCACGCCAGTGTATATACTACTAACACCCTGTTTTTCTAATATGCTAATCATAGAGTTAGGAATCACTCAAATGAAATAATGGAAGTGTGACAGGCAAACCTTTCTGCAGTTGATGTGGTCTGACTGACTGCTGCCACTTGGTCATATTTCTTTCCCTCTGCTGTCACTGTCCTCTCAGAACTTCTATTTCAATCACCTAACACAACTTAGTGAAATGCTAAAAACAAACAAGCGAATTTCTTAATCCATGAAAACTACAGAGATTATGGCCTTCTCATAATCCTTTTCACTGGAGGGGAGACTACAGTAGGGTTGAGGTTGGAAGGTCATCTGGTCCAACCCCCCTGCTCAAGCAGGGCCATCCAGACCAGGCTGCCTAGGATCATGTCTTCAAGGAAGGAGACTCCACAACCTCTATGGGCAACCTGTGCCAGTCCTTGGTCATCCTCACAGTGAAAACGTATTTCCTGATGTTCAGACAGAACCTCCTGTGTTGCAGTTTGTGCCCACTGCCTCCTGTTCTGTCACTGGGCACCACTGAAAAGAGCCTGGCTCTGTCCTCTTTGCATCTGTCCTTCAGGTGTTTATGCACACTGATGAGATCCCCCTGAACCTTCCCTTCTCTTCTCTAGGCTGAACAGTCCCAGCTCTCTCAGCCTTTCCTCAAAAGTGAGGTGCTCTAGTCACTTCATCATCTTCATGGCCCTTTGCTAGACTCTTCAGTAGCTCCATCTCTCCCTTGTACTGGGGAGCCCAGCACTGGACACAGTACTCCAGGTGTGGCCTCAAGTGCTGAGTAGAGGGGAAGGATGACCTTCCCCAACCTGCTGGCAATACTCCTCATGCAGTCCAAGATACTGTTGGCCTTCTTTGCAGTGAGGGCACGTTGTTGGCTCATGTCCAACTTGGTGTCCGCCAGGACCCCTAGGTCCTTTTCTGCAAAGCTGCTTTCCAGCCAGTCAGCCCCCAGCATGTACTGGAGCTTGGGGTTGTTCCACATGCAGAACTTTGCACTTCTTTTTATTGAACTGCATGATATTCCCACCAGCCCAGCCTGTTGAGGTCCCTCTGGATGGCAGCATGACCCTCTGGGTGTATCAGCTACTCCTCTTAGTTTTGTGTCATCAGCAAACTTGCTGAGGGTGCACTCATCGACCCCACCACCCAGACGACTAATGAAGATGTTAAACAGCACTGGACTGTGTTGTCCCCTGGGGAGCATCATTAGTCACTGGCCTCCAACCAGACTTTGTACCACTGATCAATACTCTCTGGGCCCAGCCACTCAGCCAGTTTTCAATCCACCTCACTGTCTGCTCATCCAGTGCACACTTCATCAGCTTCTCTATGAGGATATTATGGCAGACGTACTGAAAGCCTTAAAATAGAAGATGGAATATACTCTTAAATCCATAGCAATCTCACAGAGTTAAAGGCACAGGACTCTGACCTAAAAGCAGTACGTTACAGTACTCTGTGAATTAGGAAGCATAATGTAATATGAAAAGTAAGAATAATGTAAAATAAAATATGCTAAGTCTATATACCTAAAAGTACCATTTAACCTGATTTTTATATTGCACATTATGTTAATAAGTGTGTGCTGCATTTAAAATGTCATTGCTTCTGCAAATCAGGAAGGATCTCATCCCACATCCTTCAGCTGTCATCCCTTCTCAGAAAAGGAGAGCCAATGCTGCATCTGGAATCTAATTAAAAGATCCGTAAGATTCTCCTTCAGAAGGTTCACATAAGAAGTGACAGGAAACCTATTTGCTGCCACCCAGCACTTCCAGCTTGCTGAACCTTGAAGTTTAGAAGCTCTATCAGCTTTGACTATTTATTTTTTTTAGATTTTTCTGCAACTTTGACTTAAACAGCCTAATACAAGAACAACATTTTAAAATACAACTTAATTAGGCTATATATGTAGAAATAATAAATGAAACAACAGTTGACCTAGCAAGCACAAGCAACATATGTCATTAGATGACATCAAGAACACTTAGCTGACTCATCTCACCAGGACTGACAAGTAAACATCCTCTTAGTACCATAATGCTTTGTATCCAAAAAACACTAACTTGTAGACAACAGCTCTCCTGAATGCTGAATTCCTGAATTCCACACAATGCCCCATGAACGAGACGAAAGCTAGAAGCTTGGACACAGTCCATCATAAATCATAGAATATTTATGAATGAGTAACTGGAATTTCATTTGTAAGGCATTGCCACAATTTCCAGTAAGCCTCGGTGTTATGCTGAAGAAAAAAAAATTAATTATGCTACCCTCATCATTTTCAGTGACCTGGCAGAAGCCAGACTGACTGCGTATCAATTATACGCTTTGCCTCACAAGCCTTAATAAGCTATGAGCATCTTTTCTATGAACTAGGAAGTAGCTCCTTACATAAAATGGCACACACATTAACCTCATTTACAGGTATACTCAGATCAGTGTAGAACTACTGATTTTCCACACACAAAAGAATATATTTCTAAGTATTTAGTTACATTCAGGATTATAACCCCCAGATGCGCTGAAGTAAATCTGATTTACTATGGGAAGATTATTCATTTGAACACAGTAGGTAACTTCCTGCAGAAAACTAAGTAAAAGCTTACTGACCTAAATAGAAGTCACTCCAGTTTGGTTTTCCATAGGATTCTATCTAGTGTTAGAAACAAGATTCTAAATCTTGGCTGACACTATTTTTCTGATACTAGATGCATACTAATTTTACAGCCCTGGTATGCACATTTAGCCCAGTATTTTCTGCTTTTAATAAGGCATTCAGTACAAAGATAGCAAGGTGCCTTATTAGAGTAGGTTTGTTGACTTGTGAATGCTCATGATAAAGAGAACAGCAGCCATTTGTTCCTGTGAACACTGAAAATTGATTGTTTCTAGAACATCAGTGTATCTAAAAAAAATGCACATTGCTCCTGACCACTTTTGCACTGATAACAAAAACCTATCATCTTTATCTTCAGAGTATCAGCAAAGTCTATTAAAATGCATTACACCACCTCCTACAGACCTAGGGTACAATGCTGTCATAAACAAACCACCCTCATCTCCCATGAGTCAGGACCTGCAATACAGAGCAGCCCCGACTCGTTAGTTGGTTGCCAAGTAGGCTTTGGTCCATGACTGTCTTAGTGCAAGATTAAATCGGTCCCGATTTCAGAGTAGGACAGGAAGCGTTGCATTTCTTGTAAAATTAAGATTCTAGTTCCCTATAGCTATTACAGTGTATAACAGTGAGCAACCTATAAACTATTTTGTTCAACCCATAGAATATGCATTGACCATGCTTGCTCACCTTTGCTATTCCTTCAACTTGAAATAATCCAATTTTCTAGCACAGTCGCTCACACACAAAATTATAAAGCCTGCTTACAAGAACATTAGTAGTTCTGATTTCAGTTTCCACAGCATTTGCCCCAGTTACAGAGAGAAACCAATCCATTTTTTTTCCCAGATTGGTACCTCACTATAGTCCCAGACGGGAGGATTTGGCTCGTTCCACGTGGTAATTCATGCAAATACACAAGATGAAATTGCAGAGAGATGTTTTTAAAATGAAAGGGAAAGGTTTGGCCATCAAACCTTCAAAATCTGGAAATTTTCATTATTGTCTATACGATTTATCATCTGAAAATGAGAGCTTACGATAAAAATAATTTTCAAACTATGGCAACACGACAGCATCAATTGTTCAGTGATCACAGCTGGCCCAAGTCTTTTCAGCTCAGTAATCTTTCCTGGCCATTACAATGCCCACATTAAAAACATACCTGTCCTTGACGTCTTTCATAAGCTGCTGCAAGTCAATCTCCTGCTTCCTCAGGTTTCCAAATGAGGACTGGTTTTCCACATAGCCCTTCCCTCCAGCTCCCAGGTTGATCTTCCCCAATGAAGTTTCAATACTTCCTTGAAGAAAATCTTCAAACTTCCCCATATATTTTGCAAAGTCAGACTCCACAATTACTAGGAAAGCAACAAAAGTAATTTCTACCTGTGAAGAGAAGTGCTGAAATGGTCTTAAAGTGAAACTTACAGAAAATATGACAAGGTAGTGAAGGTAAGGAACAGTACTGAGTAGGTAAATAATGAAATTTACAGCTCTGCAATTCTTACTTCTGCTTCCTCCATATTTTCATCATCTTTGCTTCACTATCTTTTATATTTTGCCATTTTAGGAAAACATAATGTGATTGAAATGCTGAGCTCAGATGCTATGGAAGATATATAAAGAATGTTTGAAACTTATTTTGGCTAAAAGAAAAACTACAAAGCACACCTGCTTGTACAATAGGGTTAGTATTTTGCCATTATCTTGACATATCTCATTACAGAGCTGTCCCAAAGCTGACTGAAAACCAATGGAAGTATCTAATTGGCTTAAAACAACTCTCAATCTTATACACCTGAAAGCCAAAGAACTGACTCAGAATCAGCTAATCTTCCAAGCCAGCTACAATTAACATCTAAACTTAGGGACTTATCTATTTTCTTATATGGAATTGTGACATGCCCAGAAATATGGGATTCCACATCATTAATCCTAAAACTTGGTTAGGACTACTGCAGCTGGATAAAGAAAGAAGTACAAGGGTCAACCATTTTTAACAGTCTGTGCAAGAAGAAAAGAAGCAGTGGTAAAACTTGCTCAGCCTTGCCTGTGCAAGCATTTCCTGGGCAACTATCACCAAGACACTGTTCATCCAGTGCTTTTTGACCTGGAGCACTACTGGTTTCGCACTACTATCATATACTGAATCCTCCAAAAATATTCTATGGGAGCTCCTGTGGCTGCATTCAGCCCTGTTACTAAACAGTAGGACTGTACAGCTTGATAACCTTCAGCACTATTTCAGTAGTCTATCTAGGCAAAACATTATGTTTTTTAAACAAACATTTATTATTACTGCTTTTAGTTAAACAAATAGTCAAGTAAGAAAAGATCCAGTCATCTCATTTCCACAGATGGAGAATACTTCAGAGCATTCCTCTAAAAGAAGCCCTCTAGTAACACGATCGAGAATAATAACAAAAAAAGATTAGGCTCTGCACTCTTTTTATCTGCAATAATAGTGCTGCCCAAGTATGCCTTTACCTGGTTTTATCGGCTTGTCTTCAGTAAGCACATCACTCAGGGTGACTGTCAAGAAATGATACTTGGGCTTCTGCCAGCACCAGAATTTCTTCCTCTTCGTAACTAAGCTCAGAAGCTGCAGCTTGTCTGAGGCATTCAGGTGGGAGACAGGGATCAAGTCACCTCCACTGTCAGTTTCCCTCACAAAATTCTTTGTTGCTTTTGCAAACATCTTGGGGAATCAATTAAAGCCTGAAAGAATACATCTGTTTTTCAACAACTACAGCTGTAAAGTATAAATATTTACATTGTCACTTTAAGAAGTTCTTAGTTGTATTGGTATCAGTACAGGGATAGTTAGTGTTTTCACCCCACCTTCTCCACTCTGAGCTGGGAATCATGATGGTTTAAACCACTTACCTAAAGTTAAAAAGTTCTCATAATAACAGATGAAAGAATTTCACTTGAAATTTTAAATAAGCAACAGTGAATAAGCAAAGAACAATGCACTGCAAACACAATATGCAAGTCTTAAACATTAGAAGACAAATGTATGAAATTTATGATCACACAGATAATGAAGAAAGAAAATAAATGTGTGAGAAAATAAATATTCCCATCTACAGCTGAAAAGTTCCTTCAAGGAGTGCTCACAGGTGATTAATCTGTTAGGGAGGAAAAAACTTACACAGCTTACCCAAAGTCCTACGTAAAAGCTTCTACTAATGAGCACCCCACAGAGACCAGGTGGGATGAGGAGAGCACTGGTGCAATGGCAGAGGATTTCTACCTCCACACAGAATCCTTTTATTACCTAAGATAAAATCATCTTACTCCATATAAGGTAACTGGGTATTATTCACACAAATTATCTTGTCCTTTTTAATAGTGAGTAAACACAGATAAAGATAATAAAAATTATTCTATAAAAAGCAACAAATATTTGTGCTGGCATCTTTGTGACTAAGTTTTGTTTCTGAACTACGCCCCAATTAATTTTTTTCTTTCTGAACCTTTTTACCTCCAATGTTTTCCAATTTTCTGTTTGCCATTAGCATAACTAGAGCTAAATTGAACATGTTATTTGCAACTGTTATTCATACCTGCTAAACAGCTACATATATTATCTTATTCTAGCTCTTAAATTAAAAAATATTGGCATCTCTTATTGTGTAAGGTTTCCTTTATCCCAAGCAATGCATTTTGCTGTATTTATAAGGAACTTTTTCAATACTGGAAACCAGCTAAACTCACAGGAGAAATGGTAAGAATGACCATTCACAAGTGCTAAACACACAATTCTAATAAACTAATTTTTGATCTTTTTAAAAAATCTATTCTTTTTTAGTTCTTCAACTCTGTGTTACTTGACCTCATGATATTTCCAGAATTAAATCAGGTTTTTTTTTTTTTAAAGTTGGCAGCATTTCCTTTGAATCCCCCAACTAACACTGACTGGAAAGTTCTAAGAGCATAAGATATCTTAGCTGGCTATCCACCCGTTCATGATTAGTTACATTTCTTGCTCCACAGAGATGTTAGATTTGTCATTTACAAATACCAGTCAGAATAAGTTAGAACAGACTTCAAACACAAATTGATACTGCAGTGGGCACTCCAGGATTATTGAGAGAAAAATGGAAAACTGAATAGATATTAGTGGCTGGACCACAGGCTCCATGTTTTATTATCAGTTGGAGGAAAAAAAAGCCTTTTTGCAGATAGGAACTTCCCCTTCTGTCAGCGTTTCCCAAATATCCCATTTCAGATAGTATTTCCCACAGTATTTACCAATTCATGTTGAAATATCTACCAACTCATTAAACCCCTATGACCTACTTTTAGTTCTCTAGGTAAGCAAGTAAAGGGCGTTTCCCACAACAGCCGCATGGAAAGGATTTGAATGATGTCAAAGTCACGTAACATTTCACTGAAGAGTCTTCTGGGACTTTCATTGTAATTGCAGCTGCAACAAACACGCAGCACAGCCCCAGCTAGATGCACTGGGAATATTTCCACTCACATTCTTATTCTCTGACCTTTTCCTAAACTCTGAACTGAGATTGATTTTTTGCATTCTTAAATCTCTCCTCATTAATTTCTATGGGTTTAATGTCAGAGAGAACACTTTAACAGAATAAGCAATGCAGCTCCACTGCACCAGAAAAAAAAAAAAACAAACAAAAAAACCCCAAACCAACCCAAACAAACCAACAGCCCAAAAAACTAGCATTCTTTTTCCCTGGGACTTCTTTTGCATGACACTGTATTTCATAACCAACCAGATGACTGAATTGTAATGGAGGGGACCATCAAAAAAATTCTCATTGCCTGCATGAGCTCCTCTCTCCCAGCATAACCTTCTTGAAACACTTCTGTGCTTTACAAGATTGTTCACTCATTCTGATCCCATTCCTACATAACCAACTCACGTGGGCATAGCCTCTGTAAAGAAAAAGACGCACCAATTTCTGAGGAGTTAATGATAAGACAAAATGCAAAAAACAGTTCCTATGATTTGGCAATGTTACACACTCACTGAATCTCATGAGAAGAACCACTAACACCATTCTATAAAACTCCTGATGCATGGTGGTTTGTCTTCACTCCCAGTCACCACACTTTTGACTAGCAAAAAGGTCATCCAGGAAAGACTACAGAGTGCTTATGAGAACTGCTGAGACTCACCAGGCAGGAGAGATGGGACTGTCTTCAGCCTCAGAGTGGCAACGTCAGTGTCTCCCACACTTTGATGTGCTGGGAATGTCTTTGCAGGAAGCATATTTGCTTGTGCAGCTGTACCTGCTAGCAAGAATAATCTATTTAAATTCTTGTTTATGTCTCTTTGGTTATAGTGCCTTTAACACAAATTCTAAAACACACCTAAATACCTTGTTTCACTAGTTCACAAAACAAAGAGGAGTTGAATATGCCCTTAGCCAACATCATGGAGTTAATACAGCTACCAGGATCAATGGCATCCTGACTGAACGGACACGGAGCGGTTACGGACATAGCATTAAGAAAACTCTGCCTTTGGAGTTTCTTCCTCTGGAAATTTTATTAGAGCTATGCTTGGTTTGGCAGAATTAAAAGCAAAGATATCAAAGCTGGTAGGAAAAGCCTGTCAGAGTGAATTCCCTCTTGCAGATTGATAGCTAGGCGTGAAAGCAGAAAAGGAAGGAGGAGTACCTTCCTCGCCTACTGAGAAATTTAAAATTAGCCTGAACCTGGGCTATGGGTAGATTATTCAACAAAGAGGATGGGCTCAAGCAAAGATATTTACAGCAACTTCACTGTTTACTTAAGCAAACAAATCTTACTCTGCTCCCTTCCTTTATCACAGCTCAACAGAGTGGGACATTAGATCCAAAGAAACATTTTATGAATAATCAGTGCTTACTTTTGGCAGCACAAAAGCAAGTTCTGAACAGTTGCCTGATACTTTTTACACTCTGTATACACATACATTGACCTTTAAAAAAATACAAAAACACTCTTTTTTTTCCCCATTTAATACAAGATTACCTATCACACCGGGCACAGTGCACAGGGAATTTGGGAAGAAGGTGACAACAACTGGATTGCCAAATACGTTAGTACATCCACTGCCAACCCAGGTTGTAAGGAAATAGGTTAAAAGGACAATCCCTAAAGGCCAAAGATGGCCATGCAGGAGCCACGGCATCAGAAGAGCTGTTAGGCATTAACTTCGCTGAGCAGCAGTGGTAACGGCCTTTGAATCCTAATGAAGTTGGAGTTTATGCTGCAAGGCAACTACAAGTGTAGAAGTAATGACAAGCAATACGTGTATTTTATTACAAAACCTTATTTTCACCTCCTTTCTAGATAAATTAAAAAACAGCCACAAAAGCTAACATGCAAAACCTAGCAGGGATGTTCACACAACGAATTTCAGTCCTTGAATGTACAAGGTCCCTGAAAACATATCCAATAAACTTTAGCCCTGGACGTAGCCCTCTTCTGTGCCTCCAGGACTTCACGGTTCTCATCTCCAAAGACTCTACGCCACACAAAACCACGGCGGTTCGACGCACCCAACAGGGTGCCAACCTGCAAGGCGACGCCATGAGGGCCGCACGCTTTGGCAATGGGCTCGAAGCATGAGGAGATAAGCTGCCTTTGTCCTTGGCGAGCAAAACACTGCCCACCTCACCGAGACTGCGCTGAGGCTGCTCACGCAGGCGTCCCAGCGCGGGCATGGCCCTCAAACGCTACTGCGGCCCCGCCGCGCCACGCTTAAACCCCTCTCAAAACCACCACACGTGAATTGCAGCCATTCAGCCTTGTTCTTCCCCCCGCGAAGCCGGAGGGCGCACACAGGCAGACAGGGAATGAAAGCAGAGCTCCAGCAGTCAGCGAGGCGGCCGCAGCAGCTTCCCCCTGGGTGTGTGACAGGGTCGGGCGGGGCGGCGGGGGGCACACGGCGCGCCCAGGCCCCGCTCCCCCTGCCCCAGCCAGCCGGCGGGACGCGGGGGGGGTCAGCCCACCGGGAAGGGAGGAGCGGCGGCGGCGGCCGGAGCCCGGCATGGCTAGCCCTCACCGCCTCTCCAGGCCCACTCCCGTACTCACGGCTTTCCCGGTGATGCCCGCCGCCGGGCCCCGAGGATGCGGCGAGCTCCGCCCGCGGGGCGTGCCGCGCCGCGCCCCGAGGCGAGGTGCCGAGGGCGAAGCTCAGCGAGGAGCCGGAGGGAAAGCCTCCCCAGCAGAGGGGGTTTCTTGCCAGCGCTATGGCGCGGCGAGGGGCGAGGCGGGAAGAGCGCAAGCCCCGCCCAGGTGCTCATGGCCGTGCGGGGAGGGCGCGGTGGCGGTGCCCCGGGGCGCTGATCGAGGCGGCGCGGCCATGTTGGTGTGCAGGGCCGCTGCCCCGGCTCATGCCAGCTGGGCTGGGCTGCGCCTGGCTGAGGCCCGGGCGCTGCCGTTGTCTGCCCGTGAAACCCCGGGGCAGCTTCCGTTGACATTTTGGCTCCCTCACCTTCCCTCCAGCCTGCCTTATCTTCCCTCAGGGGTTGAAGATCGAGCTGCGAGGCAGCTATACACAGGGGACAGGTGGAATGGGCTGCCAGCCATGGCGGGCTCTGCCCGGGGTGGCACACCAAGTCCTGGCCCCGCCATGCTGGGCGCAGCTGTCTGGCATGGACACCCAGCCAGAGGTGCCCATGGGGGCTGCCCTCGTGGTGGTGTGGCCCTGTGAGGGGCTGAGATGGAAGGCTCAATTGTCCCCATCAGCCCCGCCAGGGGATGGAACAGCTGGTTTCGCATGGTTCCTTCCAATCAAATAACACAGGCAGCTTCCTTTCCATACTGCTAATTGCCTGACAATGATGTTTTATGACACAATTAAAAATGAAAATTTTGTGACATCCTCTCAAATCTGTCTCGGATCGCCCATGGTCAGAAATGCAGAGTATCAGCAGCCAGCGTGCAAAGTCGGCTGGAAGCAACAGCCCTACCACATTTTTGGCTGTGGGTTCGCAGCTCTGGGCTTGGCTGGCCTTGCAAAGTTGCAGTGGTCTGAGTGGGAGCTTCCCCCAGTCCGGGGACCTTGAAGAGCAGTACTGCGGAAAATGAGAAATGTGGTCAATGGAGCACAGGGAGCAGGTTCATGAACTACAGTGTGAAATACTGAGTTCTGTCACCATAGCTCAGCCTTTTGAAAACAATGCAACACCAAAATAAAACAACTTAGTTGTTTATGATACCAAAGGACTGATCCAGAGAGAAAAAGATGAGTCCACAGAAACCCAAGGAGTAGTTTTTCCAAAATAATAAACCTCAAAGAAATATTTTCAAGTGAACCATGCCACAGGCCAGGTACTTCTGTTGAGGTTTGAAGAGAGAGCATTTGAGGCTGTGGGATACAGTCCCAAGTGTCACATCACCAGACCTTAACACAGTAACACCTGGGCTTTGGAACAAAGGGAAGTTGAAAGTTGCATGTCCTTAAATCAATATTCCTGGGTGAGAGCTAACGGTTAACACATATAGCTAAAGTAGTATTCATTTCTTCATTTCTGTTTAACTCTGTACATTATCGAAAACTTCCAATTATTTTCAGCAAATTTTAATCCATCACCCCTTTCTGATTCGCCCCGGTGACATCCTTGATAACAAATCAATGATAAATAGATTTCCCTTCAGGGGTTCCACCTGCTTACAGAAATTTGAACAAATACACTGGACGAAACTAAGCAAGTATCTGCATTTGTGATAATTTACTTTTTATGGATTAATATATAAAGCTCCATTCTTAGAGCCTCCTCCTGAGAAAAAGCACCTACACATCCTCAGGAGATCTCTTTTTAGGATGAGCACCAAGCTGCAGAATCGCTAGCTCCTGTAATAATCTCCCACAGTGGCCAGTAATAGCACACGTTTCATCAGCTATCATGTGTTTTTCCAGGGAGTGGCAATGTGTGATTCATTTCAATTGCAAGTGTCTGCTAAAGCTTATTTTGAGAAATGAAGCCAGGAAGTTGCACTGAACAAGATTACCATGGAAATATTCACTGGGGAGGGAGGACACAAATAAAAACAGTGAAATTTGCTAGTTATTTTAAGGATGCTACCAGCAGTTGCGTGCACACCAAATAAAGGGTACCCACACCAGGAATTTTTCCATCTTTTCAAGAAAAAACTTGAAGCAGAAATCTTCTATCCACTTGAAAGACACAAGGTAATATAGAATCATTTTCAGATGCTTCTCATTGATTAGAAGAGACAAACGTAAGTCTGGATATTAGCAGACAGGTTTTGGGCTATGCAGCAATTAATTTAAAGGCTTCTAAGACTGTTATCAAAACTGGCTCCAAACAGGAGATGTTTAGGATTGAACACCCACCTTGAGTCTTCATGGAAATGCTCTTCAGGTGTACTGCAAATACACATTGTGAGCGTTGTCTGTGTTGGGATGTCTGCCACGCACGCCGTCTCCTGAGCTGAAGCATGAAGTGCATCACTTCTGCATTAGAAGATCCTTCTGCATTTCTGCAGATCCTCTGGCAGAAAGAGCAGAAGGAGGAAACCAGAGCTTTTGCCTCTGGGACAAACTCCTTTTGGTATAAGACAAGATTTGGCTACCTTATTTAAATAAATGAGACAATCGACACGAGAACTTCACAGACACAACTTAAAAAATGAGTAATATACATAATAAGTGAGCAATAACACAAAAGATAGTAGTTTGAAAGAAAAAAAAAACCCAACACAATAGTTGTATGCTCTTTGAACACTTCTGTGAAACTCCTCAGGTGTGATACTAAGATAAGACATCATTGAACAGGCCACCACAAGATGTCAGCATTGCAGAATGGTTCTTCCTACCAGGTACAGAAAAGGTCTTTGCATCCTGTAAGCGTTTGGTGTTAAATCTTTGGGTTTTTTTCTTTTGGTATGATGGCATAATCTGGCCTTATTTTTTTCAACCATTGACATTAGGATGGAAGTCCAAAACTGGCTGCAAGGGGGAATTTCTTAAATGGCTATTTTTTGGGGTCTCTATCTATAAAAGAGTTGACTGACATTCAGCCTGTATATTGGTATGTCCAGAGGCTGTCTGAAGTGCTCTGTTGCTGCGTGCTTTTTTTAAACCCTCACACTGGCTGGAGAAGGGTCTGCTGGCTTCATTTCTACAGAGGAAATGGGAAGAAAGTGTGAAACTATTTTGGGCTTTCATTTAGAAAAGAAGGATATTTGGGGCAGCACATCTTTTTAAAGGTGTCCAGCAACATAAGCCAAATCACCAGCAAAAGAATGAACTTTTTTCCTCCATTTCCTGTTGCAAGAATAAAAGATCTGAGCAAGTTTTTTGTTTGTGTCTTTCAAATCAACTAACTAGCCTTATTTGTATTTCACATTAAAATTCATCTCCTGTTTTGGTGGGATGCTCTGTAGTTTTCACCTCTACTGTTCAAGTCCCCCAAAACATTTCCTGTTGCAAACAACAGCTTTCTTGCTCTGCTGCTGGTACGGCTGTCATCAGCCTTTCCACAGTGCCAGCAGCTACTGACAGGTTTAGCAAACACCAAGTTACCTTGTCCTGCTCGGGGGAGACCACTGAGAGGGTGTAGTAAGCCAGGAGGGACTGTCTGAATTCAAAGCAGCCAGAAAGCCATTCTGCTGCATTTCCCTACCTGTTCTTGAACGCGGTGATGGGAAAGTGGCATCTTTAACTATCTGAAGAATTTGCCTGTGAGATGAGTTTGGCCACTGTTTAGAGGCTATATGTTTTATTGTCAGGTTCAGCTCTGCTGCCATATATCTCTCTCATACAGGGACATATGAGGAAAAAAAAGGGTTCACTAGTGGATCATTTAGTCCCTTGGAGGGACAACTGAAGAGTGGCATGCAGAGGTGCAGGAGGAAGCGGATGTGTTCAGTATAACTCAGTATAGCCTGTGTGCTGTAACTCAGTCAGATCTTGGCATCTTGAGTATTGATGTTGGCATCGGGGGAAATGATGCTCTATCTGCCTTTCTGTAGTAAATGTGTAGTGGCACAGGGCTCCCCTCTGTCACTGTAAAAGCTCTCTTATCCCCATGGTGACTGTTTTAAGGGACGTGCCAATATACAGGCTGAATTTCAGTGAACTTTCTAAAGATCTACCTATGAAAACCTTGTGATTATTTGATGGTTTTCCCATGATTTTAAGAAAATTGTCAGAGTAGGCTAGGACCATGTCTAATAGATTGTGGTCACCTAAGGAGTCATCTACTGATGTCTCTAACAATAATCTGGAGGACAGTTTGCATGAAGCTGCTTGAACTAAGTGCTTCTAGTTTTAAATTGTAGATTAGACGGCAGCCACAGAACTTTATTTCTTTTACAATAATGATAAATGAAGACTTAGGAATATATAACATTTCTTGCATGTTTCAAAAGTCTTTTTCCATAATAGCTTATTATGAACCATCTGGTCTTATTAACATTTTATCACAAACCATCTGGCTGCTATATTCTTCAAGTGATTCAGTATTAGGACTTCCTTTTAAATTAGGCAAAAGGAATGGCTCTCAAACAATTGGGTAGGAGCCCCAAACATTTATGTAGGTCCTATTTTAAAAGCATATTATTCCACATTAAACTACAAAAGTCTAAAAAATAGTAATAAAATCTGAAATGAAGTTTACTCCCTATGCTTCTTAATTTTTCTCTTTTTTTTTTTACATCTTTGGTTCTTGGCCAGTTGGAACAGGACCTACAAAGTCAAATGGTGAACTGTATTAAAATAACAAACATTAGGATTTTTTTTTTCCATAAAACATTGCAGAGGATACCTGTCACTGAGCCTCAAAAAAATGAGGCCCTTCATCTTTGTATCTCTGCACACATACACCTTTCAGACTGTAAGCACTCTGGCAGGGTTCTTTAAAATATAACTGTACAGCACATGGCACTATTTGAAGTATAGTTGTACAATGCCTAGTACTATGGGCAGCTAGGTACAACTGATTATAAATGATTACCCAATAGGCATTGATTTAGTAAATTGAACTTCCAATCATAATTTTTCTACTGTTACATTTTCAATCAAGAAAAAATGTGATCCTAAAATTAGTGCAGTTCATATTGATTTTGTTATTTATAGACAACCTTAAAGTTACAGTGAATGGAAGAACTAAGGAAATCACATCTAAAGAACCCATAGAAAGTTCAGGACAAAATTGGCATAACTAGAGGAGTTAAACGATCCACGGGGAAAAGCCTGTGACTGAAGCTGCCTGAAGAGAGGAAAGCTGACTGTAAGGAACAAGTTTCTTTGGTCAGCCCCCCCAGGTTTATTCTGATTCACACAATTCCTCTTGCATCCTCTGAATGGATATGTACGCACAAGCGCCCTCAAAAACACTCACTATCTGACTGCGAGAGCAAATTATTTGGGCAGAATTGTCCAAAGAATCCGCAGGATGCGATTGTGGTTCCTCACGAGGCAGCCGGCCGGATGGCGTTTGTATTACACTGACACAGAACTGGAGCATGGCCATAGTCAAACCTTGCAAAATGTTCAGCAGCTAACATTAATATTTCATTGAATAACACCAGACACATGTTTTCATCTACTACAACATTTGTAGCAATAGCTTTATTATGATATAAAACAAATTTTTACTCTCCCTTCTGTTTTTTGTGTCACCTTTGTTGTATTTCCCAATTATTTTGCAACTCCTTAACCCCCATTCTCATTACCTGTTAACTGTCAGCTCAGTCTCTCTCTCAGAACTGAACAACAACTGGAATTCCTGTTCCCGAGCAATCTGAAAGGGGTTTCTCCAGGAGGATGAGATAAATGCACTTTTTAAGTACCCATAAAGACAGAAATTGATGGTTTTATTTGGAGAGCTTTGAAGCAGGCCATGGCCCACAAAAGTAGCATATGCACTGAGGAGAAGACCACAAATGGCAAAGCAGCCAGTGGCTCTAGAGGGCCCTGAGGAGCTGTGAGGCTGCATTGCTACTACACGGTGAGTCAGGACTCCTGTGGCTTCCCAGGAGCTGCCAGGGGCTGTCTGCACCTTCTGCTGTGGAAATGCACAGTGCAAGGAAGGACAAAAGGGGAAAAACCCCCGCCCCATTTCACACAGGGCTGTGGGGCTGCAGGCTGTTCAGTCCTGTTGGGTACCAAGACTAAGGTTTCTTTTTAAAGCCATTTCATTTTTCAGCTTGCTCTTGCTGCCTCCTAGCTTCAGCATGCAAAGGGTCGTCTTTTCAATGTCTCACAGACAGTGAGGTAAGAACATACCTGGGTTCTTTCCACTAAAGGGAAGGACAGTGAAAAGAACACAGTTCTTTTTGAAACAAGAAGCAAGAGCTGGCAAGCAGCTCAAAACTGTGTGGGCCGTTAATTGCATAGGAGTTCCTTTTATATTATAAAACAGTGTTGCCCAAAAAGACAGCCAAAGTACTGTAAATGGGGTGATGTGGGTCAAAACAGATTGGTATGTGTAGGATACTGCAGCTGTTCTGTGAACAGGGGGGGAACCACCACACAGCAGTGGTGTCCTGCAAATTCGTGGCTAGGGCTAAAGTCACACAAGTCCAGGTTATTGATGCTGTTTGTTACATTGCAGTTACACATACAGACCAAGTCTTCACTATGCTGGGAAAAAAACCCCACAACATCACATAGGAAACAAAGTGCTGGCCTGTTCTCTGACAATTAAAAATGTATTTTATTTGCTCTGTCGTAGGACTGAAACTGGTGTCCTTGCTGCTTGCACTGCCCTTGTTTGTCTGAGTGACACATTGACTTGGGTGAGTAGCATCTGTAATAGGTGATGCAAGTAACCTTGGGTGGATGGCTTGCTTATTGCCAGTAGTACCCTCTTTGCAAGCAGGAGAGGGGAATGCATTTCCTACAGAACTGGTTGTAGTCAGCTTGAGCTGGGGCTTATTTGGTTCTTCTGCAGTTACTGTCCAGCCCCACCAATGCTAATACACCACAGTGTGAGCAATGTGATTTCTAAGAGAGAAGGAAGACCACCTGTGTCCTGAGAGGAAGTGTTAGTATGAAAGGAAACAATGAGCAACCGGTACTGGCAAAGCATGAACTGCAGTCAGTCTGCTGGCTGGGACCTTGTGACTGCTCACTTCAATACTGAGAATCTTATTTCAGTAATATATACTCTTTCCTCTCATTCCTTTCCCCCATCATTTCAAACAAAAGAATTCCTGTTGATACCAAGGCCAAAACATTCCCACGTGCATCAGCTTCGGGAAGCTTTGCAGCTGGATAAAATACAGTGGAACTCCTACTATGGCCTTTCATGCAATGTGGCACATCCAGATCTCTTTTCCAGTTTCTGATATCCACAAAAGGTGAGAATATATTCTTGACTTCTCTACCCTCCATCAACTTTGGCTGAAGTTTTACTCTGTCTCCAAAACAAGGAAAGGGGAGACGTTAAGGATGGACTAGGCTCACCATCCTTTGGTACCTAGAGAACCAAGATAGAAAAAGTCAAGCTTGCTCTAACTGACCTACCTGCAGTGCTCTTTCTCAGGCAAAGTCCTCAGTAGAAGTTTTTCCCCACAAAAGGCCTTAAGAATTTGGTGTGCTATTTTTGAACTTCATAAGAAAATTTATTTTCCCATCCAAAAAACCTATATAGCTATTATATAGCTCTAGTGGTTTTCACAAGATTTGTTTCACTGACTGAAGTGCAAGTAACAAACAATGAATACAAGTAGAATGATCTCTTGACTTCACTCCATCTTCAGTCTGTCAGTGGCTGAAATGGTAACAAACGTAAGAGTAAACAAAACAGTAAATCTCTCTCAGCTATTAGACAGGTTCTCATCTATTGATAAATCTACATAATCTTCCTTGCTCTAGGCTGCAATCTAGACATTGCAGACATATCCTCATAAAACCTAAGAAGGAAAGGATTTTTCAAGGCATGTACTGCAGTAATTCAAACTAGATTTACTTCAGCCTTTACCAAGGCGCTTTTTTTTCCCCAACACAAGTTAAAAAGAAATTTGTCATTTAGGAAAGAAATTTTTATTAAAGAAATTTTAATAAAAATGTTAACTAAGCAGAAAATCATATTTTCAAATGTTAATATTTGATCTTAGTAAAATAGCAAGTGAAACATCAGCTCAGAAAATCCTCAAAGAGGAATAGTGCCCCAACACATTAGATAAAGCCAATAATCCCTGAAGTCTGTGAAATTACAGACAGAAACATCAGTTGATACATCATCATACACAACATCTTGTCTTCCAGGAATTTATTATTGTTCCAAGAGCCTGTAAAAACTTACATCAATGAACACACAGAGTCAAATTCTCAGTTAACTTAAGCCTCAGTTATACTCAGCTCAGCAGAGCAATGTTGATTTACCTCAAATGAGGGTTTACACAGAGCAATTTCAAATATTTCCCTTGGTACAGAGTAAGCAAAGATACAAATTCATAAGTATACAGTAGAATTTGGTATCTGGCCAGCTTTTAGCCCCATTTAAAAACTCAGACTAACCCTACAAATTCTAATGCATCTGCTGGGATGGGGACCTAAGTTAAAAATCAACAAATTGAGCATGGAGAGAAATGTTTGCAAGACAGAAGAAATATCACAGAGGCATTAAAAAAACAGAAGAAAGAAAAAGAAGCCAAGAAGTGTCAGTTACTATGCAGAACAAGCTTTGCTCAGCTGTCAGTGTTTTTCCTCACGCTATGGTGGTTTGAATCATTTTGCAGTAAGCAAAACGATTTTAAAATAGAGATTACTGTAAATGAACAGACAACTGAGCTTAAACACAAATTGGATGCAAGGTCTGTAGGAGCCAAATTTACCTTACACTTCTGTAGGGCAGACCCAGCCTGTTTTGTCTGGGTAGCACTGACTACACATGGGTACCTGGCATGTTATTAGCTCCAGGGGCAATTGTGAGAAATTCACTCCATATCCATTTCTCTGTAAGAGAAGTTCCTACTGCCCTGGGTGTTCGTGATCAGGGCACCAATACTGAGGATCCCTTGCCGTCTTGTTCTCCCTTTTATAATTATAAAAACAAATAATTACTGCTTCTGTAAACTGCTATTTTCCCAGCAACTTGAACAACATGCTAGTTATTTCAGGTACCAATTAAAGCATATTAGATTTCTCTGAAATTAATCAGCAATTAAGTGATTCCCATGGACACAATGAGCAAGTTCCAAAGTTCTTAACCCAATACAGAACCAAAATGGCAGGATTTCAAAAAAACACGAACTGATTCTTGCCCACTATAAAAAACTGTTTTTCATTTGGCCTCTATCCCTATTCTGCCGTGTACAACAGCTGAGGATATTTGGCATGGTAACAGATTTATTGATCTAATTTTCCTAGCTCTTCCTGCAACCTCTATGCTCCCTCCCACCAAATCTTTGTACACACTGAATCTGGGAAGTGCTGCAGAACTGCAGTCAGGAATTACAGGTTGGTCAGGAATTACACTCACTGTACTCCCACATTTTTCAAGATCCTAATCCATCCGCATTGCATCTTACACACATACAGTGTGACCGTGAGACAGAGTTGAGATCTGATTGGCAGAGCTGTCCCGAATGACCATCTCTGAGGGAGAAAACACTATATCGATGCCATTTCCTTCCAGTTATTTATTTTATCCAGTAAATACTATGTTTCTGTGTTTTTACAAGTTGTTTTATGGAGAGCATGTGGTTTGTGGTCTCCACATTCATGCTAAAGCATAAAATTTATGCTGCACATCTGTCTGCTAAAAACTGCTTTTAAGAATCAACTTCCAGCTGTAAATGAATTCCATCAGCTTACCCCTTTCCCTGCCCCAGTGCCTGGCGTAACAGCCATATGATGGTGCTGTACAGTGTGTGCAGGTAACAGGTAAACAACTGGAACACTGGACAACTACCAGACAGATTGTGAGAGTGATAAATAAGGCTTCTAGCAGATGGAAGCTCTTTCATACTTGCTGTTTTCACAAGTGTAAAAAGCATAGATCGTTACAGCAGCTAGACTTATTTCAGCTGTCACTGACAACCTTTGAAGATGCTTACAACCCCTGGGAAAAAGTCAGGGTGCTCTATGACATTTGCAAGTAGGATTTATTAACATCCAACTAAATTGGTTACAGAGACAAAAATAATAAATCAAATTGTGCATCAAGGTGCTCCAACATTATTACAAATTTTTGGAGTAAGTGAAGCAGAAAACAGGAATGATCCTGACTACAGAAAGTTTTCTCAAAAATCTGAGAGTCAGTGATAATTCTAACACATAAGATCCCTTTCTTCATTCTCAAATCACTAAAGCCCTATCAAAACAAACAACAAATTCAGTATTTAGCAGCTTTGCGTATGTAATACTTCATACATGTCGTATGTTGTTCCAATACTGGAACTAGTAAAATACTGTTAACATAAATACAAGACTGCCTGATTCTTAGGGATACCAACCATCTCAAAGGTGCAGAGCTGAAGGAGCTCATCACCTTTTGTGGATCAACCTCCCAAACATTCCCATAAGATTTAATATGGTTTTAATTTTATACAACAAAAACACCAAATCCACAATTTATACAAAAAACAAACCGCTTTAAATGATTTTTTAACACATGGCAACTATTTATGTGGAAAATTTCTCTTATTGCTTTCAAAAGCTGCAGCAAGAACAGTATCTAAGAACTGAGCAGTACAATACTACATTTGGTGATAGTTACAGCATTCACTAAGTTTCAACAGATAAGCCAGATAACATGTGCAGTTTCTTAGGAACCCACAGCTGCTGGAGTAAGTTGCGCTCACCAGTAGCTAGAAAATAGAAAGGATGTTAGTGAATACTGTGAATTTTATTTATAGTAGGCATAATCCATGAATGAAAACACACTTAACCAAAAAAACCCTTCCATTTTAACTTCACTCCTTTGAATCGCACCATCTGACTCTAGCCCTTACAAGATGTATTCCGTTACGTGGAGAAGCTGGATTTCATCCTTCTCTCTATTATATATGCATTGTGAGCCAAGTTTTGCACTCCTCTTCAGCTTGCCCCCCTGTACACGTTGTACGTAAAGAAAAGCTGTATTGAACAAAATAAGATATGCTGAAAATTTCCTGCTCTGCAAAGTTGGTCATCTAGAGAGATGACGGAAGAGATTTACACAAAAGCAGATGCAAGGACATTAATTAGGAGTACGCTGAGCAGATGTAGCTGCACATTTCCATCGCACGCTACCCTTACCAGGCTGTGGTCTGACTCCAGAGTGCAAGTGGGAAGAAAGTCCTGTTCACAGTCAAGGAAAAGATACAGAAATAGGCCACGGTGTTTATGGGGACAGTTTTTACTACAGCTTTTAGGCATGATTTGTCATTTAAAAGCTTGTTAGAGTGGACTGTGTTCCCGTTCTGCAGAAATTTTTTTAATAATGAGAAAATGGGACACTGAATAAGGACTTTTAGATATGAGAGGCCACATAGAAAACCTCAACAGGACTGTAAACAGCTGAGGGCAAGTGGGGGGCATAGGAAGGGGTGAAGTTTTTGTTAGGTTGGGGTTTTTTTGAGACCAGCACTGGACCTTTGTGCCACCCCAGAGCTGTCCCTGGTCGTACGTTCTGGCCCCATGAATTTACGTTCCATTCTGTGCAGTGATCTGGCTTCAGCACTAAACTGCCAAATTAACAAGGTGACCTTGTTTGCGACCACCACCTCCTTCAGGGGCCAGGTTTTAAAAGAAACCAGCAATCCTGCTTCAGGCCCTTCAAAGAAAATATGTTGGTGAAAGAACAGATCTCTAGGATATTTCCTTCTCAAAATTTTGGCTGTTTTCACTCTTCCTTCCATCCATCTAATTTTCTGAGCTCTGTATAAAAAAACCCAAGTACTTTACTGAATCTATATTTCAGAAAGCATCTAAAAGAAGTAGATCAGTGCTGGCAAACTAACACATAAAGCATATCTCAGAGAGCAGAGATTCAGAAAGGAATGCAATGATTAATGGTGCACTCCAGTTCCACTCAGTCTAACGGGCACTTTATGCTTCCACTCAGTCTAAAGTCTGAGTGCTATCAAGAGTAGTTTCCTAAACAAGTTACACTGTTGTTTCATAATCCCAAACAAAAACTGCACCAAAATCAGAAACTAAGTGTCAACTCTGCAAATCTGGAAGTAGACCTGTGGGTTTCTGTTTCTATGAACACTATTTCCCTGGATTCTTTTTTTCTTTCTTTGCTGTGTAATTTGAAAACTGAGTCAGTGTTTTAACACCCAAAGGCCTGAGCTGCTCCATCATCTTGATGTAAGTTTATAGTGAATTTTTTAACTTTGTGAATGGATACACCAAGAAAGGCAATGCTAGATGAGTGCTTCTCAAGCTGCCCTCCAAAATCATATCGACTAACTTTTATAAAGTCATGAAATAAGAGATCTAAAACAGCAGGCAATGGTCATCAGGAAATTTTAAGACTGATCCATTGAGCTGAACAGCTTGGGGATCACTGCTGTGTATGAAAGGAAGGTAAGTTGCCTGAGATGTTCTTTTTACCATTCAGGTAGAAATGGGGGAAAAAAGTCACTCAATGTCAGTTATTAAAATAACAGCTGTCTTAGTTACATTGCAGAAAGCTAATGTAAGTTTTGAACCCATTAACACATCTGAAGTTTTGGGGAAGAAAGTTACCAAAACTTCATATTTTACCAAGAATAACTTTATAGAGTATACTAAGGTTTGTGAATTAATATATTTTTATGCAGAAATATACAGAAGTAACACTGAGACAATTTTCTTCCACTTTTTAGTATACACTTGACAGCAGTTTAACAACTAAACCTAATTGTTTCCTACAAAAGTAAGCTGGGACAACTATACTGCAGTTGGAACATGGGGTCAGAGGATCATTCACAACTGGTTGCACCAGGTTTGCAGATGTGTAGAGATGTACAGGAGGAGTTATTGTACAATGATTTTGCTTCATGTATTTAAGAAATGCCCTGGATTATTCTCAGGCATTATTTTTCTGGAAATGATAGTAAAATTCTTAAGTTTACCTTCCTGATATGGGAATTTTGCTGAAGAAAATTTTATATAAGGCACTACTGAGCCCAGTGCTTCTTGCCATTAATCAAATGTTTTTTAGACATTTTAGATTGTAAGATACACAGCCACACTGCCAGTCTGATTTCTCAAAAATCATGACTTGAACACCGAATATGAGATTAGTTTCATTTGACACCTGCTGATTTTAATGCATTACAATGCTTTAACTGTGTCTTTTGGCCTCTAATCGTTTAATTTCAGATGCTATCAACTATTAGGTCATATGAAAAGTATGGAGAAATCCCCTCCATATACAGAAAATACAAACCCAGCAATCAGATCAGACAGTAATCACAGTAGCTGCCAAATATGATGACGAGCAAGTTTAAAGCATCCTCCACAAACCTTGCTCCCTTTCTTAAAAGCTTTTTTTTTTTCATATCCCCTACCCTCTTTTGTTGTTAAATTGTTATTTCTAGTATAAATGGTAATTACCAACAGCAAGGATAATTACAAATATCAACTCATTTCTGTGCCAAGCTTTGTCAGTTAATACAAGAATAAAACACAGGAAGGGAACAAATCACAGAGAGATCCTCATTTTCGTTGAAAAGCCAAACAGCCCTGAAATGTTAAGATTTCCGTTAGAATCCAAGCCCAGATTTTGTCTTCATATTGATGTGAGCATTGCCTCGTTGTAAGCTGCTGGCATGGTAATCAAGTCTTTAGAAGACATATTAAATAGAAAGAATTATGCTAACTTCTTTGGTAATAAATTACAGAAATGATAGTGAGGCAGAGTTCCCGGGCAAAGTGGAAAAATGGTGAAAAAACATTCATCTGCCTGTAAGACAATGGGGCTTCAAGATAACAGAAATAAAAATTCAAATGTACATCTAATCTGACATCACAGATTTGGTTTAAAATGGAAGCGTTCATAGTATTTCCTTCATATTACATATAATACATGGATCTATTTCTAATGGGTTTTCTTTAGAACAATGCAGCACCCAGTAAAGTGCAAGCTTTTCCAAGCTAGTAGTCCTCCTAGGAGTCTCCCTTATCCATGCCCTGTCCAACCATTCCAGTCATAAGCCAGTTAAACATGCCAACAACATTTGGGTTTATTTTGTGTTGTTAGAGTGGCATGTAAGAAAAAGAAAAGGGTGGTTGGTAGTGACAGGATATAGTTCTAAACTTGGAGACCGTATTGTTGCCATAGAGTCACAGACACATACAACAGACTTGAATAATCACGGGTCAAGCTTGAGTTGCAGATAGGTAGGAATGCAAATTATTCCATTAATGACTGTGGCATTGTGATTGGATGGAAAAAACAAAAATACTGCCCATCTAATCTTCGTTCAAAAGTGCGACTTCTGCTACATTGGTTTCCTGCTAAGTTTCTGACCTATGTTTTAGTAGTTTCACAAATCTAGCCATATGTATAAAATTACAGGAAAGGGACGCAATTGATTTAGTGCAAGACACTTCAATATTTATCTGAACATAACGAACAAACAGAGGAAGATCAAAGACTCCATACATTTCTCCATAAGGCAGATGGTCATTTTTTAAATATAAGATCTTAAATACGCTGTTTATTTCTTAAGAGGTAGAAAATATCAAAATACTAAGAAAAAACTTCTAGCTTAAAACAATCAGTTTGCTTACTTTTTAAAAAGTCTTACTCTTCCAATTTTTAGGTTAATAAAAACAAATGAAGCTATGGAAGCACAGGATTTTGTGCTCTGTCTAGATTTTACTTACTGGAAAAAGAAAAAGCTGTTTCATCTAGTCAGTGCTCAAGCAGTATATACAAAGGATCTCCTCCTGTTGCCCTGTTGAGGGCTATAAATCTGAAGATTCCCAGTGGAAAATTTTGGCGACTCCTGAATTTCTAGCACTACATTTAGCCGGGTATATTTTATGTATAAGGCAGTAGAACCACTGATGTAAGCTCAGAACTATCTCTTCCATAATGCTAAGAAGAAAGGTAATAGAAACAAAAGCTTATTTAAATCTTTTCTACAGGCAGCAAAAGATCATACTCAAGATTCCAGCAGCAGCTGATAATCTGTTTTAGCAATTTATACCAGCCCAGAGACAGCTGAACTACTCATTGAACTGTGGAAATCTACTTACAGTTTGAGTTACTAAGGCTTGCAACTCTGATTTCTCAGCGCAGCTAGGAGATGCTGATGCTACTGTCTCCAATGCAATTCAATAAGGCATAAGTTAACTCAGAACTGACATTATTACATCTTGGAAAAGTAGTGTAAAAGCTCCTTTTTTCCCTCTCACTGTTAACATTCAGTACTTTTTATTAAATATTTTTATAAAAAGAAGTTAGGGTATTTATACATTCAAACAATCACTGCAATAATCAGAGTAAAGGAAACAAATTATCAGGTTCTAAATTAAGCACAATTCTGGAGCTATACACACTTGCACACATACACACGCCCCACACATATATTATATGTGTGTATATATATGTGTATATATATAGATATATTTTATATATACTTCTTTTAAATCAGATCTGAGAATACAGCACAGAGTATCTTCACTTAGCTCCTCTTTCACCAGAGGACAGGATTATCCAGTTTGGAAAAACCAGGTTCTTTTCTAAGGTCCATGTAGGTCCCATTGCTCACCCAGGAGTCATCGCTGGATTTCCTATCAAAGATTAAACAAACGTCTTAAATGTAAAACTTGTATTTTCCATACGTACACTGTGTAATGCAACATAGCACTATGCACAGATACCCAATCCAGCCCATGAACCAGGCGCAGTGCAGCTCAGTACAGCCTTCAAACAAGGCAATATAGCTTGGAGAGTTGAACTGGTATGTCTGCACTGGGCCTTGGAGATGCACCTCAGTAGCCTGGTGTTCAGCTGACATCAACACACTTATTTCAGTGTCACACACCAGTGCTTAGCAGTTAAAACTACAGTCCAGCTTTATTTCGTAATCTCAAAGGTAGCTTCAAGTGGAAAGTGGAAACTTCCCTTTTACCTCTCTAAAGATGGCTCACCATGGTTATTTCATAGAGAGCCTACAGCTCTCAGCCAAGAGGTGAGACTCATTGCACTAGACACAGTAACCTGAAGGAATCAGTCTGCTTTTAATCTAGTGTACAACATTTTTGGCACAACAGCAAATTACGTTTCAAGTAAATCAAGGCTTGTGATTTGTTGAAAAGAGAAACCACTATTGAAAAGCCACATGCATAATTCATATCTACTTTACACATTTTTGCTATAATAGAGACCATGTCCTCACTAGCATTCGGTTTTGTCTTTCAATGGTTGAAGTCTCCTGTTAATCAATTATTTACAACAGGAAGAAACAAAGTACCCTCTGAATGATAATTCTTTCCTGTGAAATAGGGGAAACGTGTTGAAAAATAGCCCTGGAAATGAAGGCTCCAACTCTGCACACTGCTGCACAAGGCAATCCTACTGAATTTAGAAGTTCAGCAGAGGTAATTAAGCTAAATTCAGCTACTTCACCTTGCTTGAAAGAATCGAAGATGCTACATTCACTCAGGTAAATTCAAACATAGAGTAAATATCAGTCACCATCAAGGCAAAAAAATTGGAAAGAATTCAGGGATGAACTAGTGAAAAAGCAATATATAATCCTGAGTTTTAACTACGTCTGGAGTGTTCTACATTGCCAAAATACAAAAGTCAAGAATATAGAAGAAACCTGGAAAAAACTGGAGTCTGCTCTACGGCAGTTTAGAACCAGATCTATAAGAAGAATCTGAATAAATTATAGTATATGCTAATTATTATATAGTACCTGAAAAATCTAGGCTGATGCTCTAGATTGTTTTCTTCCAGCACCTTCCGTCGTTCTCTCTGCAGCTGCTCGATCCTCTGCTTTTGCATTTCAGCTCCTTCAATATTCCCTTCTTCTAGGAACCTGTAGTACCAGGGGTGATAAGAGACATAATTGGTGCTCCTGTCCCCCACCTTTGCCAGGTCCTCTAGAGCTCCAGAATCTAATCTTTACCTTTCGAACACTGAACTGCCTGCTGTAAACAGCTACATCTGCAGACAACTGCACTATCAAAAAGCACTTAAGGAAAAGTAACTCTTATAATAAGCTCAGAGTCATCATTATATTCCTTTCCTTGGAAGTTAGCAACAGTAGAAATTCCAACACAGAAAGAAATTTCAAGCGTCTCAGTTTCTGGCTGTTCAAACACAGAACATCTGGTACCTGAACTACTGAAGTTTTAACATTTTGGGAAAGGCAGTTATCTAAACACTGAAGCATCCAAAAATCAATTTTAGGAAACACTGGTCCACAATGACTAGGCCATCTCTTGGTAAGTGATTAAAACATCTAATTTCAGATGCATATTAATGTAGAAATGGAAACACGCTGCAGGTATCTACACAAGTTAGTCTGGATCTTAGGGTAAAGTGAGTGTACAGAAGATTAAAAACTGAGAAAGATATTTAGGACAGAAAACTTCTTACCTTTGGTCCGGCCTAAAACGCGTATCAGTGGATGGGAGCAATGACCTAGTTTGCAGATCCAGTTCATTTAACTCCAGTGCAAATTGAGTAAATCCATACCATTGTTCGTAATCTTTAGGCATTGGATCTACAGAAGAAAAAAGTACATTCAGAATTCCAATTAAAGGCTTTTATCTTTAGAAGGAAAATTCCAAGCTCCCTTAAGTCATTTGTTCATCTCTCAACTGCGGTCTCAGTTCTGGGGGAATAAGAGGTTTTTAATAATGTGACAAGAGAGAACATCCCCCTTGATAACTGCACTGCAACAAAACATTTTTCTGTTCTCTCAGCTGAATCAGAGCACAACTGTGAGGAAGGCCGTGCTATTATCATAGTGCATTTTCAAACTACAATAGACAAAACCTAAGTTTGAGAGAAGTTCAGATATAGCTGTCATTACAGAATTGAGCTTTGTGGGCTATCCTCCAATGTTTAATACATGAAATATATCACACTTCTCTACAAAAAAGTGGGGGGTTTGGTTCCTTTTTTTACTTTTTGACTTCCTTTTAGAGTCCTCAATACCCACTTCATGCCCAAATATGAAAATGAGGGAGAATGGAGAAAATGCAGGGAGTCATGGGATTAAGTTCTCCATATTATTTAAGTTAAATGATGCATTCTTCTGGTCTAAATTTTAAACGCTTCACAAAAATCTAATATTCCACATAGAAATAACAAGAAGTTGGGGCCTAATAAAGAGATGAAAATAGTAAGCTTATTCTCAAGCACATCTTAAGTTCTGTACATTAGCCATTCTCATCACTAACTTGCTCTCCATATGCAGTTCGAAGATGAAGTCGTCCCGCAGTATAAACTGTCATGCCACTTCCCAAAGAGTCGATGCACAACTTTCCCAGCTTTATCCACGACACTGCCTTCAATCTCATGTGCATTTGGATTCCAATACTTCGCCTAGAGTTAGAAGGAACAAGAGAAAAAAGGTGCGTAAGAGATCAAGTGTGAGTGATTTTGCCATGTCAGTAGTACCATGCTGTAGAGTGGTTTTCTGAAAACTGTTCATTAAGCTGTGCATTACAATATCGTATGCAAACAATTGCTGTTAGTACTAGTAATCAGTTTATTAAAATACTAATGTTGAGAACTGTATTTATTTTGTTTGCCTTTTTTTTTTTTCCTCGGGACAGTACTAGGTGAAGCATAGCTGACCTTGAATTTTGCCCAATGACAGGTAACACTGATTTAATATAGATCTTCTCCTTCTCTTCTGCAAATTTGGGGAAGGAACTGATACAGTGAGCTCCACTTTAGACAATTTACAATATCAAAGATGTAGGATTTGCAGGCTCTCAATCTTTAAAATTTGAACTCTAAACATCCACTACAACTCTGCAAATACATTACAGTACTTTGAAATAAGTATTTGGAAAAAAAAAATCACAATGCTTCTCAGAAAGCACAAAGTACTCAAGAAAACAAGAAAAGGAAACTTTCCTTCTGCTGCAGAGCACGCCATGCTGCATAGTTATGCTGAAGTACTTAGCTTGTATCTGTATGTTCTGTTTCTGTGTAAAGCACAGCCTTTTTCCAGCAATCAGATACAGGAAATGCAGGTTAAGGTTAAGTCTCCTAGCATACTTTGCAAAACTATTTCTCAGGTTTGAAATTTTGGCATTGTTTTAGGTTTTCAATGATTTTCCTTTACTAGGAAGAAGTCATCTATTGCCAAAATCTAATTTTAGTTTCAGTTATAAGGGTATTTCCTGAGGAAGTTATGCCTTGATGCCTTCTACTGAAGCAAAAGCTTTGAGTAATGCCACAACCCCTTACTTAAGCTCCTCCAAGTACCTGCAAAGGGCAGAAAAGAGCATCAGGTGAAGCACCCCACACAAGCACTGGGTCTACTACTACAAGCTGCTGAATGAATAAGACCACAGCATATGCCAACGGGTTAGCAGGAGGCATGTGGTAAACCACTGTCAGTAGACACCTTGTGCCTACCTCTCTCATCAAACAGAGTAGATTTTTCATCATATTTCTTCCCTTCCTTTCCCCATCCTTTTCTGAATCTCAGGTGGAATCATCCAAGAAAGCTGTTGCTTCTCTTTCTTGTCTGGCTCTACTGAGTGAGCGGCAGTTCCTTCAGAGTTAAAGTTTCTCAAAGAATCACAGGCAATTACAGCAGAACTATAGGAAAATACAGCTTGTAAGCAGTTGTACTGAGCTTCAGCAGAGAGCATCCACCTACTGCTGCGTCTGTTGGAAAAGGCACTGCCAACATTGCTGCAGTAACTGCTGTGCTTACCTTTATGAAAGTCAGTTTGCAGTGGCAAGTGTCATCGTTAAGATTTTTGATGATGATCTCTCCGTAGTGTTCAATCCATCTTTGCCCACTTAAGATGTTATGGATGCAAGATGTCACCTTGTTCCATGCAAAATGGTCTTTAAAACTATAAGAAAAACACAAAAAAAATCTCATGCCATGTTCAAATGAGCTCATAAACTTGTGAAAAAAATTTGCAGAGAACTTGATTAGAAAAACCCCATAAAACAATTTTTTTTTTTTTCTGGAATGCCTCATCATCTTGTCTCACACCTTCTCAAAAACAAAATCTATGACAACAATCCTTTCTCCCAGAAAACCCTTTCCACTTCTGCTATAAACATTGGTCTTGAATTCAGTTCTCTCTCAATTTACTTGTCCCTCTTTACCAGTTTTAAGTTTCCAAAAGTAATCATTCCAATATCTTCTACTGGCTAAAAAGCCCATTTCACAGCTTCTAACACTGTGGCAACTGAAAACACAAGGACATGGGCCACTGGAGCCAACAGAAGACTGAATGGAATGAGCTTGGCTCAAGCTTTCAAGGCTGAGCCTATGTGTGTGCTTTAGGCAAGAGCAAAAGTTCTCACCAGGGAGTTCAAGATGCAGTCGCACACTGGAACACAGCAGACAAGAAGAGATGAACAAAAACTATCCTACTATATTGCAATTTTACCCATTTAAAAGAAAAAGGCATGCTTAGTTGCTTAGTCTAATGAGTGCTAAGTTCTTGGGTTATTTTTCTTTTTTGTTTTTCAGATGGCAGAATAATTAATTTTTTAAACTCTCTTTGGAAAACAGATTTAATTGGAACATTACACAACCTTCAGACCTCTGGTTCTGCAAACATGATGGATATGGGCCAAATTTTAAGGGATTTTAATTATTGATCTATAACGGGCACTCTGACAAGAGAGCGTAGCACATTGCAGATTTTTATTTTTTAGAAAAAAATAAACTGTACTCAACACTTAACTACAGTGGCTGCTTACTTCCTTTGATAATAAACACCAGATATGCAATTTGTCCTATTTATCACTTACGATAATTATTTCTGCAGTAACAATTGCTATCGGCCTCACCTACAGACCAGGACCCCATGGTGTTAGGGTCTGTACAAATACAGGTACAAAAGACAAGAAAAATACCACCACCACACCCTCCCCCAAAGCTATATTCAAGCAAAAGAATTCATAGCTTCCTCTACCATGCGGTTTTTCCCTGCGAGTTTAAAATGCATGATGCTTGAAATTCAACTGAAGTATGAAAATACCGACTTTGTTTTTTTCAAGACACACAGGAATGATGTTTTTTATAACCTTTGGAAGAGTTAGTGCTTCTGGTTTATGCTTCTGGTTTTGGTTTGGTGGTTTCCCCCCCCCCCCCCCAACTAAATCATAATCACCAGTTCTTCCAAAGGTCTAATATGGCACAACACGGCTTGTTCTCATCCAGACAAATGTGGCTCCAGTGTGCGCAAGCATGCCTGTGCCTGTGTGTGAACAGCAATGCATGACTGCAGCACTTACGCTGGAAGAGTTACATGTGTTGTACCAACCGGAACAATTTCCATGGACTTTCCCCAGAATTTGTTTTTCCATCTTACATCTGAAACAGGGAAAAAAAAAAAAAAAAAAAAAAAAAAGACAGGCTTAGTCATAGGCACGGGTGAATCAATCTATTTCTGGGTTCTACTGTATTTTCAAGAAATGCAAAATAACAAAGTGCAACATAAAAGTGTTCAAAGAATGCTGTGGACCTTTTGGGTTTTGTTTTGGTTTTTTTTTTATTTTCATTACATTATTGGTTATTTAGCAAAGTAACAGAGGTTTAAAAGTCCTCTCAAAAACTTTTGAAAAAGACAGGGATTTGAATAAGCTACAGACAGCATATATTTCTCTGCAATTCAGTTGCTAGTGAACAAATGCAGACATTTCCAAAAACAAAGCAGAATTTCAAATCCAAAAATATAGCAACTAAGAACATCCATAGTGAAGAATGTTTCAAAGGGCACAAAACTGCAGAGGGATTTAGTCTAACTTCCTCTGTAAGTTTAACTAGCCTTTTAAAAATCTTGTCTGAATTACAGAAAGACATGTCCAAGTCTCACGTCATTTCTCAAAAAAAAGATGAGAAATCTCAATACAAGTTTAGCCAAATGTATTGAGCAAAAACACCTGGAAGAGAAAGAAACATGGGCAGAGAAGCACAGCAGAAGGGATATAGTTAAATTAGGCTAGATATTCAGGCAGTAAGTTTCATAGTAACTTCAGAGCTCAGGGAAATAGTATTCTTGCTGTATTAGACACTAGGAGCTCCATTCCCTGCCCAATCTGAAAAAGAGGGAAAAAATCATCTCTAGTCTGAAAAAGGTGCTAGTACTAACCAAAACACTGTTTCCTATGCAATTGTGGAGGGAAGCTGCTATACTGGCTGTGAGATAGATGCTCAAACTGTAGTTAGGAGATGACATATCTCCCCAGTATATATCTTCAAGTGACAGGACTGAGCCGCACCAAGCTGCCTACCATTGCAAAGGATGGAATGGGACATCGGGCAGAATTCCTCATGAAAAAAATGATCTTTTTATTATCACTTGCAAGAAGGACCTTTTCTTTTTTTTTTTTTTTTTTTAATTTTGAAGTTTGATGCTGGACCAGCATCCTTAGTGACAGCAATTCTGTTGTCATTCTCTACTGCACAATAAGAGGTCCAAAACTACCTTGACTATGACGGTGTTGAGCCGAATTCTGTACTAGCTTTCTCTCTACTGCAGTGGGATAGAAGAGAAAGGGCAAAGGCACACCCTGCTGAGTTTAACAGTTAAAATGCATTATCAGACTGTGTTATATTCTACGTTCTCATAAACAGCACAGCTGTCCCACAGAGATCAGTACATGGGAAACACGTTGGGAACCAGTGTGTAACTTGATCATGCACAAATTTTAGGACAGCTAGGAAAAGTGAAGTGTTATTTTCAAAGCTATGCTCAGATTAGTTCAGGCACAGATGCTGTAATAGCTGGAACTTTCTATTCTGCATTTCCATTGTTCATATGTCCACACTCCTTTACAAAAGCAGAGTCAGCTTTGTAAGTCAGGGAAAAGATTTCCAAAATAACTGTCCCTGTCAGAACCCAGTCTTCTGGCTCACTAGAGATGATCAAGAGATTTCTTGATGTTGAAACAGATGAACTAAGGTCAGTGTCTGGTGGGATGACAGCACTACTGTGGCAATGTTGCTGAGGACTGTCTCCTTTTCAGCTGAGGAGATAATATGGTAAGTGAAAAGATCTTTGCACTCAAAGAACTTACCTCACTGACAAGCTACCTTTGTGATTAACTTGGTGTTAATCTTTCCACATAAATTAATATAGCCCCATAACAAGAGGCCACAAAATTTACAAATTGCCTTCACATTGGAAAAAATAAAATAAAATCATTGTCTAGATTTCCCGTAAGCTCAGCTATCCACATTTAAAAACAAAACAAACCCACAAAACCCTGCAGTACCCTGAGTCTCCTGTGCTCATCAAGACCAAATCTCAGGCTTTCTCATTGATCAGATTCTCAGCTCTCATTTTCAAAGAACAGCTTTGTTCTTTAAATGCACGTGTTAAAATATTTGAGTGATAACCGTTGTCAAGTTCTGTTAAACGAATCAGTCTCATCAGTTTTCATCAAGAAAGGCTGCTATCTAGTCTTATTTATACAGTATTCAGTTACTGAGTAAATTTTTGGTCACCTTTGCTTTTTGCTAAGAACAGAAGGACTCTTGTCCCTGTATTTGTTTACAAAGCAAAGAATTATATTGAATAATGAAACCCAGACGAATGACAGAGTTCCAATTTCTGTTCAGTATGGCTCCATCCGTAATAACTATAATCAAGTCAGTAGAGTCAATCATAACAGAATTAAAGGTTATAATATGGCTAGACTGTGAATTAAAAAACCTCCAGGCGAAGGACTTCAACTGAGTTAAGAGGCGCAGTTATGTTCTGGGTACACTCCAGAAACATCTAACCACACAGGTACTGTGACCAGCTAACAACTTCACCAGCATTACACAGCAAACAAAACTCCAAAACAGTTTTATTGGAACACAATGTTAGTAATCAAATAGCATGAAATCTTACATACAGTAATAATGTCAGCAGAGAAAGACCCGGTAAACATATTTATCCTTGCTGTTATGTTCATTTTGGGAAGTTTTTTTTCATAACAGGTTTACAAGTTCTGTCAAGGCTCAGGATGTAACGTGTAGTTTTTCAAGCTGTGTTCTAGCTTGTTTGTTTTATAAATAGCTTGAGGTATAACTCTTCTTTACTAAAGAACTCTGCCCTGCCCCCCCAAAAAACCCACCAAACAAAACAACCCACCAAACCTGATTTTAAAGAACTGCAGATATTTGTACATGAAAAGAATAATCAATTAATGTTATTAAAAAAAAACCACCTTGAACAACATTTTTATTATGGCAGAACATCCAAATAAGAAGCATGCAAAAAGTATAGGCACTTCTTAAAGCCATTCTAATACAATTTAAGCAGGAAATTTCACCTTTTCCCAATTTCTGGATATTTCATGTTAGACATCCAATGAAAATCCTATGAACATTGTAAAAGTAAGTGATAGACTGAAGAGTTACCTTGCCAAAAAGCAAAATTCACAGACTCAGCGTGACATGCAGAAATAGGTGGATGGTGACTGACCTAATAGCACGACATGAAAAGAGGGAAAAAAAAAAAAAGATGGATATATTAACACTTGAACAGTCATTTTGGTCGTTTTTTGTTCCCCCTCCCTTCGTTTTCCATTCATATATGGCACTTACAAATTCAACATTTACTTTCCTTTTGCAGTTGTGTCCTGAAGGGGGAGTCAGTGAGATTTATAAGGTACTGAGACCTAAGAAGCCTTGCAAGAAACGGGAAGCACTTCTTTTAAAAGGTCTGTGAATTGTGTTCATCGAGTGAAAAATCTAACTATATGTTTTGTACATTGTCTCTAATGTGATAATTACACTTACCCTTAGGGCTCCCTTAATATATTAATGGAAGCTGTACTTCAAGCACAAGAAAAAATTAAAAAAAAGGCCAAATTCTTCTGTACCATAAATACCCTCAAGACCCTGACTCTGAGGGAGGAGATAGCGATCACCCTCTCTGAGGGGGCCACAGGTGGAGAAATCAAGCCATGAAATTCCATCTAGCAACCACTGCTACTGTGGTAGTGACACCTCAGGTGTTTCTAGTGCGAAACTCTAACCATGTGCGCTGCAGTTTATCAGCCGTGGGTAATAGCACATACATGAATTAGGGCAACCACCAAAATAGTAAAGTAACTTCACAAAGTGAAAGCAGCCACTCCTCCATGGCTGGCTGTAAATTCTCCCTTCTGGGTGAACATGATTAACAACTGACCAGGACCAACTCTTTGATGCGTGATGCCTACTGTTCTTTTCACAGACAACTTTATTTTCAAGTCAAATTGCTATTTCCCACTATGAATTTAATTTCTTAACCACCTACATGCCTCATAGGCAGTTTTGCTTTCTTCTTTGTTACTCATTTTGCAAATCTATTATCAAGCATTTTTTCTGCAGGCATGCAGTTATTTACTGAACATCCTCTACTTGGTTAAAAAAAGACAAAAGTACTAATTACTCTCAGCTATGCCCTAATCCACCAAGAGCAACACACTCTCTCACACACTGCACTCAGATTAACCCCAGATGTCACTATAATTCATAGGTTAAACTTAGCTCTCACTTGAACTGTTATAATTCCCAAGTAAGGTCATGGAGCTAAGTAGAGTTATTCTAACCTTACTCCAGTAATAGAACAGAATATCTGTTATTTTGTACATTTTGCTTATCTATTTCATGGATTATGTACTATGTGCACTAACAAGTTATCTAGAGTAAGCATCAAAATGCTTGCGCAAACAAGCAATAAGCAACAGCTCCTGATGCAAAGAGAAATATTTAAAGCTTGCAAACTGCATGAACCTTCTTTCCTCCTATACCATCCTCCCTTCCTAATACTCCTCCACCCCACACTATTACAGTAACTTTACCACCCTATAAACTTAACTATTGTTCTAATAAGTGCATAACAGCCCACACCCCCTCATGTATTAAAATTCCTTTTTAGAAAAAGTAGCCTTTTTACTGATTTATCCAATATTCAGGGGAAAATCTCTTCCTTTAATTCAATCTAACATTAATCTCAGTACCAACCTTTATTCACTACTGCAGTGCTCTATACACATCGTCTTAGAACTGAAGTAACACAATGAAGAACCAGATACATTACTTGAACTTTAAATTTGATTCTTGCTTTGACTGTTTTGCTCCCCCCACCTTGTTTTGACTCTTGCCCGTGACATTTCCCAAGACTAAGGAAAGATAACATAGCACTCCTGTTTGTCAGTTCTAAAACTTAAAGTACAAAATGTTGTATCTTCAGAGGTGGTCAAACCCACTTTTCTTTTCCTAAAGGAAGCCTCTTAGAAGGCTTTCTCTCATCAAATTTCTAGGTTGTACACCCTTGCCAACTGCACTTTTTATAGATTTTTTTGTTATGTCTAGACAGAATGAGACAGCTTTCAATCATTCTTACTGGGCTAGGTACCAGAATATTTAAGTTTCATCTCTTTGTAACATATGTCTCAAGCTTAGCAATTTTGGTAACTTGCCTGGTTTAAATTTAATATTTTTCACCCATACTTAATAATTATTCTCCTATTGGGAAATTATTTTCATAAACCCTCAGAACTTGATGTGTTGTATACATCATTCACCTACTAAGCTGTGGTACCAGATTTGAAAGGCTTACCTCACAAGGTATTTGGGTAGGAAGCAGAAATATTCATGGTGCCACAGAAAATACTAGCGATTGACTGACTTATGCAGGGGAAATATTTGTTACAAAAGAAGACATTAAGCAGCTGAAGATACAGTATTTTTAATGATAGCGCACAAAAGAAAATGACGAGAACGTGAATGCTTGTTGCAGTCGTGATCAGATTTCAGCATGGGGAATTGCACTCTACTTAACCAAGTTATCTAGTTACTGGAGTAGGCAGCCTGCCAGCCTTTGCTTCTCGTGTGTCAGCTGTTGGTTGTCATGTTCCATCCCAGAGTTAGTAGACTTTCCTCAAAACCCAATTTCCCTCATTTATAATTCTGCAGCGTCTCCTGAGTTTTGCTGGGCTCAGGTTACACACAGTAATTTTGTATTTTGTTTAATTCCAGAGGATTCCAGCCCTGCATTTAGAATTAAGCAGTTTATCAAGTAGCAAATCTAAGGGCTGCAGCATACAGTACCTGTTCCGCAAAGAACTGGAAACCCTTATCTTCACGAATACATTCATAGGTTTCTCCAAGCACAGGATTAAATGGCTTACTTCCAGCTCGGTAGTAACTGGATGCATACGCAGAGACTGCAAATGCAGCTATATACACCTGGGAACAATATATGTGGAATTTTGAGTAATGAATTTACCACAGCCATGCACAATTTTTGCTATACATTCTGATTTAACAGAAGGGAAAAAAAAAATAAGGTCTTATCCTGACATCAGATTCTGTATTTTTCCCATCATTTGCAGACTACAAGCATGCATGCCTCCTGCAAATTAAGCACTACCTCATTCATTACAGAATTATTCAGTTTTCAGAGAGTCATTCAATGGTCCAGGGATGGAGTTATTAGGGTCAAACGCTGCAAATTTCATCAGCTGAAAACAGTATTTCTGAAAACTGTTTGAAACAGCTTAGCATTCTGCAACACAGTTCAAAGCAGTAACCTTAAAAATTACTGCTAGATTTTGTATTATAACTGGCTTGTACAGTTATGGTCTGTGATTCTATGGATCTACCAACTATCCTTTTCCTAAACATGGCACAGGAAGCATTGGATGAGTTTTCACCAAGTTTGCTATTTCTAATGCAGTTTGAATTGAATTGCCTGTTATCTACTGTGTGCTATTACCTAATCATGAAACTGTTCTTGATTATGATTGAGACACAGGTTTCTTTTGTACCATTTTTTCTCCCTTTTCCTCATCTTATGAAAGTGTAGATGCTCTCCTTTCACAATTTCAGAAACTGAATCCACTTCAGAATGGCTCTTTTATGAACTATTGCAATTACTATGCAACAGCTACCATTAATTTTGCCTCAGGAAATTCTCAAAGGCAAAGAATACTCCATTCTGAGGTAAATTCCAGATGCTTGGGTGTGGGAAGGAGGGAAAAGGCTTCTTTTCACTCCCATATGAACAGCTACTGCTCATTTCCTTTTCCTTTTAACATATGTTCTCAAGAGAACAAAACAAGCTATGCACCTAAAAGCCCAGTTAATAGCCACGCACTTTGTCAGGAGGTGGGAACAGACACTAAATTGTAACCCTTGCACTGTCAGAATGAAGCAAGAGTCTTTTCAAACAGCAGTTATAATATGACTGCTTACATTAATAACCTCATTTTAAGGTAAGATATATTGAGTTGCAAAGGCGTAATTCAGTTTAAGGGAAAATCCATAGCTTCCATTTAAGAGAATTTAGAGGGCTTGTAGTTGTTTATTTACAGGCTTACATGTTAAGTAGTTCTCGTGTACCTGGAAGCAGAATAACAAAAATGCATTTTTCCCTTGTTCTTCTGCCAAATGCTGAATTCAGGGTTCTGCACTGGCAGATGACGACACCATTATTGTACCAAATACACATTCATATTGCCTGGTTTTGAGATCCTGAACATTTTGAATCAACACCAAACCTTCACAAAGCCAGTTAATAAAACTAACGGAGTTTATTTAGTTAATATAAAGCTATCACAGTAGCATAGGGCTGGAAGATCCAGCATCCTCTATGCACAAATGTGTTACTAGATTAGTCACCCTTAAAAAAAGATATATTGTAGCTTTTATACTCAACAGGGAAGTAGTTCAACACCCCTCCCCCCGTCCCTTTTGGCTGTAAATTTTTAATCTTGCTGATTAAGACCTGCAAACCAGAAGTAAACCACTACATTGTTTAAACTTGCAGGACAGCAAGGTACTTCAGCAGAGACTTGCTGACAAAGCAACAGAAATTATGCTGAAGAGTCAAAAATAGCGGGTATGTAAGTATGTACAGACACGTTCGGAAAGTCTGCCTCTCTCAGCTGGGAGAAAAACAGAACAGAACATCTTCATTTCTTCAGCAGATTGTTTTTATATTTATTCTAATTATATCAAATGTTACTAAGTATTTGGAATAACATATTTACCATTCGTTCAAATGGGTTAGGAGTATGCGCTGCTTTATCTAGTAGTTGACTGTACTCCAGCTCCTCGCAGAGACGCTGAAGGGTGTTAAGTGGCTCATTTAATTCAACAGGCATGGCTACTTTGGAGAGATCCTTTCCTATGTTATTTCTCAGGATATTCCATAGGCTGATGTTACTTGTATTAGGACATGGAGCTGGTAAACATGTTCTCCGTTTAGAATTGCATCCAATTCCACTTTCAGAAATACAGTCTGAAAAGGAAGTGGCAGAACAAGTCAATTCACTGTTCATTCAGTTCCATCCCCTTTTGCAAACATACACTGAAACGCAACCATCTTTTTTCTGTCAAAACTTCCTTCCACCCTCACAATTCATCCAAGTATTTCACTTGTGGTTTGAAGATAGATATCATAAAAATGATAAAACTAAGAACACGATTTTAATTTCTGTATGTTAACTGAGGTAAATGCCAGGTACAAAAGATGCATAAAAAATGACCTTCCTTCCCCTTAAAGGCTATAAGAAAGGCTCAGGCTTTCCATTGAATTTGAAAGAGTAAATATTATAACTATTTTATTTGTAATGGAGATGGATTCCTATCAGTTTAAGTGACATAAAACCTCCCTCCTTGACAGAGCTTCAATTAAGTTGACACTTCTCAGAAGGCAAGGCGTAACTTACAGATCCAAGCATAACAACAACTCCTACCTATCTTTTCCTACTTTTTTTGAATACTCCTACCAGGAAAATTTACTCCACTACAGATTTACATGCAGATTTTTCCTTAGTGCTCCCCATAATGCTTAGCATCTAAAAAATTTTAGTGATGTTAGCTATTAGATACTCCCGCACATTGATGGAGAAATGGTCTGTTTTAAAGGTGGAAAAGCTGACGCAACTGTGGAGCTATGGGTTTGCTGAAGATTAAAAAAACCCAAACTAAAAAAAACCCAACAAAACCAACCCCAGAACTCATGTCAAGAGTCCTTGACATGAATATCTGAGGTCTGTGTTGCTATGACACAACAATTGGGACAGGATAAATACTTCTAAATGTGCCATAAAATGATTTGTAGCATGATCAAAATAGAGCTACAAGCTTCTGCAACAGGCACTAGTCTGAAGTGATTACATTTCTTAGCTGTACATCAGTCTCATTTCAGAGAGGAATACGGTTGCCACTACAAGAATATATTTTATCTTTACACATCCTTAAAAGCACCTTAGGAAGCTCTTGCCCTACAATCAGTTCAGGTATCAGTGGCTTTCCTCACATAGCTGTCTTGGAGGAATTAAAACAGCACTGAGCAGCACATCTTTTCTGTGCTGCACACGCCCGAAGAATCCCTGCCCTTAAATGCATGACTTCAACCAGTATTTCCTCTGCTGGTCCACTGATGTAAGCATGGTATCAGCAGTGCTTCTAACAGTGACAAAGTACAGATAACCACAAGGGCTAACTTCTTCATCAGGGCCACGTGTGCTAGTCCATGCCTCAGATGAAGGTTTTCAAGCGTAATCAGCAGCCTCAAAGTTTTGAGGAAGAAGTTTCCATCTTTTCTGCCATTTACAAACTTAAGGTCCTAATATCTCATATGGCCGAGTTACTGTAACAAGGACAGGTGAACTATTTGCAGTCTACTGGCTATCTCTTTCTTTTTGCATAAAAATGGCATGGGCACTATGAATCAAGAAAATCTACGTGGAACAATTATGCTGTTAAGAATGAAGAGGGTTGGCCCTTATACTTCCCTCTTGGAAGAATTTATTTAATATCAGAAGAGGCCAAAAAGAAGGATGCCTCCTTAGATACCTCAGGGCCAATGGGATCTCTGGAGAGGAAAAATGCAAATGCTAAAGATTTATCCTTGTTCAAAAGAGCTCCCTGAAATGGGATTTGGCTATGTCCTTTGACAGCTTCTGATTAAAAGCAGAATACTAATTGACTGAACTACATATCTGGACCAGCCCATTAATTGGGGTAAACTGTTGGCAAAACGAAGTACAGAAACAACTAAGATATTCAGATACCAAATTTTCTATACAGTGAGGTTTACCCTCCCTGAAAAGAAAAGCCCGTGCAGTTCTGGTTTGCAAGAACTATGACAAATGGCCAGCAACAATGCTAAAGGAGATTAAGACATCTGACCTCCAGCTAGACTCAATGACTTTTAAGGCCAGAGTGAACCATGATCATCATCTGGTCTGACCTTCTACATTACAGTGGCCAGAGGATTTTATCATAATCCCACAATTTATGGTTCAGCTAAAGCCCTGGAGGAAAAAGACATCCCGTTTGCTATTAATGGGAGTGGCAGGCTGCCCAAAGCCCAGAAATAGCAGGTACCAGAAGCACGTGGAGGTGCTGCTAATACGGAAGAGCTTCAGTAATAGCCTTTGTTACAAGAAGATGAACAGCCACACTAGTACAGTTTTCTAAGGTCCAGATCCTGAGATAAATCAATTTGCATTCTTTCCTTTTAAAAAAAAAAATTAAAAAATCTTAATTTTTAAACAGTTACAGCATACAACAGATCTCCAGGCATTTCAAACTACCCAAGTTCATAGGGATCCACTGGTCCTTGGAAATGATCAGGAAACAGCTGCTAGTAAGAAACCATCGTTCAGCAATTTTGAAGATAAAAATATATTGATAGAGTGGGAAGAACGTTGTGATTAGTTGAAAGGAGTTGAAGGCACAAAGCCAATTAGTCTGTTATGACAAATTCTTCTCCCTCTTTCTTTGATTCCGTCTCTAATTAGCAAGACAGTTAAATAAGCTTATGTACTAAAAAGACTATCATGATTAAAACATGCAAAAAAGAAATCCTTATGGTCATACACCAGGCCTGCCAGCGTGCAATTATTCTAATGTTCCTTTAAACACTGAGTTCTGCTAAAAACAACGGAACTGTGAATGGGGTTGTTAAATCACAGACTGAAAAAAAAGAGTGACAAGAAGAAAATTACTTTCAGAAAAAAAAGCAAGCAGCTAGGCCTTGCTACTTTGAAAAAGTCTGTGGCCATGACAGGAATTGAAAAGGAATGGGAGTTGCACCAAAGAAGCCAAGAAAACAGGTGTTTCTCTGCTGATACAGAACCACCATCCGCTTAATCAACATTTTCCAGGCCCTATTAATCAGATTAGCCAGAATGTGTTGTTCAAAACTAATCTGAGGCTGTAAGAGAAAACACACAGGCTAGTGACATCTCAAAACCTGTAATATCAAATTATTTCCAGTAAGAGAAGAAAAAAATATCCCAAAAATAAACAAACAAAATTCTCAAAACATGGTATAATAAAACACCGAACTTACCTAAAGTTTGTCTTTCATTCTCCATGTCATTGCTTAGGTTATCTTCCGAGACATTATCACTGATATCACTTACATATGAGTCATCATCTGATACCTGAGTGTGGGGTGGGGAAATAAGCAAGATACATCACTCATTAAAGTAACCCCATTTGCACATGAAAATTGTTACTTTCAGATGCAATTATTATTTTAATAGATTTGAACTGTTTAAGCTGTGTTTCAGTATTACAGGAAAGTAATAACAAGTCCTAAGAAGACACAATTAAGTTTGGAAAAGATCACCATCATTGAAAATTCAGCTATTCTTTTAGTGGAGACATGCTTCATCTTCTTCGCCCCACAGGTAAGGCAGCTTTCCTCATAGCAAAAGCCAAGGTTTTATGGAGTCAGAGAGAGGTGACAAAACGAGGTATGACCCCAAGGTACATACAGGTACCACAAGGACAGGTATGAATATATATGTCTATGATACCATTTCTTAAGCTCCTGTATAATGACTTAAGGCAGACAGTACAATATATGCAGTATCTGCATACTAGCTACCTAATTGCTATTTGCCTTAATGTGCATATGACACTTCTCCATAATAATTGTTACATTTTACTGTGAAGATACAATGACAATAAATACATGCAGCATATTAATTTCTAAATGTTCTGAAAATTTTAATTTATTGGCAGTCATCTGATGTGCAGTTAGCACTCAAAGTCTGCATGTCAAGTAGCAGATAAGAAACTACATCAGAATGATGTCAATCTTTATGCTCAGACCTCATTTTCTGAAGAGCTAGCAGACAGTAGGACTTCCTGTGCATCAAAAAATTCAGTGAGAGAGTCAGCTATAGACAGTCTGCTTTCATTGGAGACCTGGTGAACCAGACCTCTGCTTTCTTCTCTCGCATTTTCCTGTTTAAAAGAAATAAAAAGTTTTGAGAGAAGTACCAACACAAATAGTATTCATGCATGCAATTCCAGTCACATAACTTAAAAACACTGGGAGAAGATTGCACATGCTCCTCTCCAATTTAGTAAGGTAGCATGTGTTTCAAAGAGGGATTTAAAACCAAAGTAAAACAGACCAAAGAGAAGAAGAAAAAAAAATGAAGGGAAAAAAAGCAATGCATATTCAGTAAATCAGTTATGGCATGGTATGTACTTTTTCCTTAAAAAAAAAAAAAAAAAAAAAAAAAAAGCTTTGATATTTGAGTGACTTAGCCAGATATACACAAGCATATCATCAAAAAGCCCCCAAAAGAACAAAGCTCCCATCTCTTTATATTATATCCTAGATTCACATTCCCTTCTGATCATAGCAAATGAATTAGTCTTTTCCTCTCAGGCCTTGCTTAACACAAAGCCTGTGGTGCAGCAGCATACCAAATTCAGAGTAGCAAAGTTGCTTTCTATATAACAGCAATACTTTCCCAGCTCTTTCTTCACTAGATAATTTTCCGTGCTGGGCTTCGGAAAGCTTTCCTTCAGATCCACACCCGAAATAGCTCCGTGTTAATCAAACCCAGCATATTATCAAAGCCAGGTAAGTACATTGCTTTTGCTTCTGCAGGCATGTTTGACTGCCACAGAGATCTCGGTAACTCCTCCCATGGAAGCTCTGCAGATCATTGGCATCAGCAGAGTTCCAAAAGGTGGCTTAGCAAAGGTGGGGTGGCCAGTGAGACTTGGTTCATTCTGTGGATGCAGTAAAAGAATTGGAGAAGATTGTGCACTACTGTTTTGCTTGATAACCCCACCAACGCTAAGGAAAGCTTTTGGGCTAGCTGGCCCAAAGGAGCGTATTAGCTTCTCTCAAGCTTTTCTGCATAAGATGCTTTACTAACTTGTAACCATGACTGCCCTATCATAATTTTGCAGGAACTGTAGTGTTTTACTTTCAGAACAACGTAATGAACAATCTGACAAGTCTATAATCAAACTGACAAATCTTCTTTCAAAGCTTTTCTGCTGGTAGATTTTACTATAGTATGGAATGTTATTCAGTACGTGCTGATAATGGTGACATGGTAACAAACCAAACTGTCATCATACACAATTTTTTTTTTTAAAAGATATATACTTCTGATAAAGCAGCAAGAAAAGAGGAAACCTCAACATTGCTGCTTCTGTGGGAAGGCAGTTACACTAGCCTATAAGTAAAAAAAACCCCAGAACTCATACACATGAGCATTGCTACCGGCATTATTTCCATTACTGTTTTGAATCTGAGAAGGAAAGTGTGCAGGAAAGGCTCATTAAAAGAACAGCAGGTTTTTATATCTATCACATGAGAGTTTCATGTTGTCTTCTTTCATGTTCCCACTCTGGCATTAATAAACTACAACATAAACTGCCCAATAGACAAACTAAACTTTTACCTTATGCAAAGGCTTGAGATACTACTTCATACTGCTTCAATTTTCTCATGACTATCATAGCACCCGATGTATCATTTAAAGCCAAGTTTTGTGCAGTGGCCCTGCCTTCCTCACAGCAGCACTACTGTATCATAGTCCTCAGACAAACCTAACATGAAACTTCTCCAGTATAAGTATATATCCTTAAGTTCCATCCCAAAGTATGCCAGGGGAAATTTGTGAATGAAATCTCTAAAGGACCTTTTGAAAGCTATTTTTATTGTGTGTATATATACAGTGCATAGAACAAGTCTCAGAAATAATCTGTTGTCATTGCAGGGACCTCCACTAAATAAGAAAATAAAGAACTCCTGAAACTAAAAACCAATGCATTAATGCTTGTCTGGATAGCAGTTTAAATGCTGTTCAAATTGTCAGGGGATTGAAAGTAAAAGGCATCAGAATGATCAACAACCTTAAAGAAAAAAACAAACAAAAACAAAAAATACCCCCCAAAACCCCCCAAAAACCACACCAACAAAAACCCAGCTAAATAAGACCAAAACACAACCCTACTAAAACAGGACTAAACCAGAAGTGAACAGATGGAATGACTTAACTGTCTTTAAAAATAAAAGGAAATAATAAGTTATATAAATCCCCCAATGTTACATCCACTCAAGTTTTAATGAAAGATTTATACTACAAGCACAGCAGAAGTTTCCATATGAGTTAACATTTAGGAAAATCCATCAGAAATAACACAGTTCTTGCTTCCCTCACTAGCACCATTACCACCTAGATCCTATGACCTATAAATACACCATATTCACCTGCATTCTGCAACAAGTCAAAAAACTGTCTGAACATCAGTAAATCTCAAACTGGCTAACTGGATACATAGAAGACACCCTGGCTTCACACAAAGAAAACTAAATGGCTGAAAGGGCTCTTGTACATCTCATTTCTTTGATCTTTCATGGAAACGTCTGATAGTTGTTCTAAACCACACACAAGCCACACTGGTAGCCAGCATTCTGGGCTAACAATATGTAGACAGGCAACAGAAAGAACTACAGAACTTGAAAGTGAATGAGGGAATAAGGTGGGGAGAAACAGTAGCATGAGGGTAACCAGGCAGCAGCTCTGTTCATGCTGAACAGGAAGCGAGCAGGAGGCAAGGGAGAACACAAGGAGACTGTAGCAAAAAGCAATGGAAAACTGCTCGCAAGGCAAGTCTTTGAAATCAAATGTTACACAATGCATCATCAGAAATGACTCAACCATGAAAGCGGACTCATTTTACTAACACAATGCACCATAGGGAAGACATGAAGAACAGGACACAATGCAGCACTGTCTATATGTAGGGGCCTGAGGAACAGACATCACTGAAAGAGGAAATCCATACCCACCTTCACCAAATCTGGACTTGATTTTGCATTAGATGCTGAATCAAGGATCATAGATTCGGCATGTATTCTGCGTAACCGGTCTTTAAGATCTGTGTTTTGTGCTATTGCCTGGAATATTTAACAAAAATATCGGGGATATAAAGTTCTCTCAACTAACTTCAATGTGGCTTTATTGTGTAAAAAGGGGCAAAGAATATTTATAAAGTGTAGCATAAAACACCACCACCACATGATTTTTTACTGCTTTAGCAAATCATTTATTATAAATGCTTCAAACCTTGTTCCTTATCTCTCAAATTAATATTATTTTTGTCCAGTATGAGAGAAAAGACACATAAATGGAGGGGAAAAAAAAGCCCAAAATGGCAGGGATATTTCAAGTTACCAGGTTTTGCAAGCTGATTGAATAGGTTATAAATGAATGTTGTGCACCTTTTTTCTTTTCAAGCTCCCTTCCTTCATTCCTATCTCCAACCTAGCCTCTCTAAACATTAACTCTTACTCTTGCCACATCCAAAATCATTTGATTTTTCTATCAGCCTGGTATACTGACAGTTCCCTTTGCCTTCCACTGACAGAGAAATAAGACTTAAATTCAGACAGGCACAGGTACAATTTGCGTCGTATCAACTTATAACGGCAATGATCGGAATAAAAAGTCTCTACTGCAAACTCATGTTTGTTACACGTTATTTACTCATGCTGGGTGCATCTGATGGACACACATCAGTTGGAATAGACTTGTAGGAAAAGAATGCAACCCTGCCTGCAATGAAAATATCTCTGGGAAAAAAAAAAAGATTGGGTTACTAATTTTGGAACAATCTTGAAGACTTACTGCCCACTTCAGTGATCTGAATCAATACTAAGATGTGGAGAACCCTGCTGTTTATGCATCTGCTTTGTCCCACAAATTTTTCTGATTTTGACAGTAATTTTTGTTGGAAATATTCTTGAGGGCAGGAAAGACAGTGAGCTCAAAGTGATGAAAGAGGGGAGAAAGTATTTTCTGGCTTTACAGAATGTGTAGTCTGAATTTGCCATACAGGCACATATCACTTCTGTGTAAAGCGTTCAGATGGACAGCATTGTGTTATACCTACAACATCAAAAAAGTGCAACAAAGAATTTACACAGCTTTCCTGTAATAGCATCTTCTAATTTTCATTATTTGATACAAAGTGTTTTCTTCCTTCTGTTGTCGTCTTCCTCCTCCAAAAATAAAAATATTGTACTTTACCCCATTCTGTATTTACTTTTCTTAGACTATGTATAAATCAAGGATACTATCTTAATGAGGGAAAAGCAGATGCAGAGATGCTAATTTTGTGGTGCTTTATCCACTTTAAATCTGTTCACTATTCTTCCCTTACCAGGCTGATGAGAGCAAAACAGACTTATGTTTGATAGCTTTCAACCCGTGAGTCTGGTTTTTTGTTACTCATGTACAGAAAACAAACTGAAATGAACAACAACAAACACTAAGTCAAAGTCACCAACGCAGGACTCTCTTGCAAGGAAGTCTCAGAAATACGTCAAGTTTATCATATCTGTGCTTCCATATGTCTTCAAAGGAAGCTTATTCCTTTCTCCTACAGGTTCTCTACCATACAGGGTGAGAAAATTTCTGTTGGCATCATGGCTTTACAGATCTGCAGGCTGAGAATAGCTCTCACAGGTGTTAACCTCTGCTGAAACTGCCAAGGCTCACAGATCACTTCTGGATGGGCCACAAAAGGCTTATTAAGTGTTAGATAAGACCTAAGAGCATGACTTTTAAAAGAGATGTATAAGATGAAGATGCATAACAGAATTTCATTGCTCAGAAAAAAAAAAATCATGCTAAGCTGACTATTCACTGAGTTCTGAAATCTTAAAATGGAATTTTTAAATAAAATGGTAGGCAAAGAACACTGGAAAAATAATTGTCACCTATTCAAATATCAGAAGTGGAACATCTGAAAGCCAAAAACAAAGAAGCGCAAGTGAGTGACTATAGTTATTATGCAACAGGTTTCAGCTTTCTCTAAATAAAATGAAGACATCATGACCTCGAAAGGTCTAGACAAAGGGGCATGTTATATACCTAAAAAACTATAACCATCTGCAGCTTTTGTTAAGCAAGGAGAAGCTTTCATACTGAAAAAATTATAAGATGACCTATATCACATTTATCAATGTCTGAGAGTCACCTCTGCCTCTGATTAGGAATTTGCAACAAACACTGAAATTTTAAGACCACGGTAATGGTGGCCCTCATTGCTCTGAAACCAGATCACTGTTTGGTTGACATGTTCAAACATGACCAACCTGAAAGTTCTGGTCTCAACCAATTACAAAAAGCACACCAATCAAAACCCCCCGCCTTTTTAAAGAGCACAATCTTTTGTCATTTAGAACTCTGCCCTAACAGCTCCATTACCATTACTGCTTTTAGATGACTAACAGATAATTAAGCTTGGAAGTCAATATAAGCAAGTTGTACTTGAATTTGCTTTGCAGTGTCTTGGTGCAGAAATGGTGAAGCTCTAGTGCATTAGAAGGGACAGCTGCATGCTTTCAGCCACTCTCACCTTTATTTTATGCCAAGTCATACAGTGAATACTTGAGCACTGTTTAGGAAAAGAAAAGGAAACCTGCAGCCTACCAGAACTGAGTGATTAAACAGTGCAAGTTTCAAGAGAAAGTAGACTCATCATCACAGAACAGTCCTCTGATACTTAACATCAAATGATACAGATTATACCATACACCTAAATCAATCTATCAAACTTCAGCGATTTCACAATACCTTTAACACTTAGGAAAGAGTCTTTGAAAAACACCATATATAACAACTTACTATGCTTCAATACTGCAAATTCTAGCACAGAACAGACACTAAAGAAACAGAAATTATCTACTATAAAATTTAAACATAGTATCTGATGACAATGTAGCTTGCTGAACTTCAGCATGTTACTTACGGATGTTAAGGCATTCTTCAAGCCAACTATTTGTGCCGATGGAGATGAGGATGCATCATTCTCCAGCATCTGCTTCAGCTTTTCTCTCTCTGTAGATATGGTGCTGAAAGCTGACCTCAAGGTGAAGTAAACTAGAACCATTTTGTAAAAAGTGAGTTAAAAACAGCTACCAATTGTATACATACCAATTATGTAAAACTTCAATGAAACATCATTTATGGTGACAGAAACAAGAATTTAGGTTGAGAGATCCAGGGTGGGTTACTAAAACCAAGTAATATTAATCAAGGTTATAGGGTAGATTTTTTAGTAGGATAAATGTTTATGGCGAATGCTACCATGTTGACTATATTAGCCACAGTCAAAATTACTCTGATTATTTGTGACAGATGGCAACAAAGCTAACTAACCACATCTGCTCTTCACTTTCTTTTGTTCCCCAATTAGCTTGAATCTTCAGATGATCATGACTCTATTCCACATTCCTTTAAGAATTCCACTGGGGGAGGGGGGAGAAGAAGAGAGGGAAGAAAAAAAATGAAATAGAAAAAAAATCATAAAAGCAGCTATAACACATACTGTGCCACAGCTATAGGGTTAGTAGTTTCCCCACAAGCAAGTCAACTGTGGTGTTGAGTTTTGTTATCTCTTTTTGGGATAAAAAAATTTCAGCTTGTTAGATGATTTAGTGACTCAAAGGGTCAGATCCTGAATGTTGTGCAGGTTACGCTGCTACTTCTACTCCTTCCTGAGCCAGTATCACCAGCCTGAAACATTCAAATCAGACAACAGATCATGCAATTTTAAAATCACTAGATTTTTTAAAGGAAAATGCACCTTTTTTTTTTTTTTAAGTTTTAAGACCGTTTTTTCTTTAACCACAAGGAATAAAAATTTATTCAAGTAATATCTGTTTATGTAGAATTTCAACATGCATCTAACTGGAGAATGCGAGGATTTCTGAGGGCTTAATCAAGCCTTGTAATATAGTCATGACAACTGCAAATGCAAAAATGTATCCATTTACAGGGAAATGGAGATACAAAATCTAAGCAAAAATCAAGAAATCTCTGATCTCTCTGTCTTCTAATCATCCACTCAGAGTTAACCTGGATCATCATCACTTCATTGCATATTTGATGTAACCTAATTTACTCTTCTAAGAAAATATTCTTAAGGTATAGTTCAGCACTGCAAACCATTACCAAAGCTAATTCTCATACTTTGACCTACCTGAAGAAATCTTTAACAGCATCACAGAGGGTGGGGAGAAAGAGGTATTCACTATGATCTATTCTGTTAGTCATATGTGGATGACATGACCACAATCTTCTGTGACCTTAAATGTCATTTAATAAGTTGTACACAAACTTAAATTTTCAAGAATTATTACATACTAAAGTACTAATGTTACATTTTATTTCATTTGTATCAAAAGCTAAAGCAAAAATTTTCTTCACTACCATTTTTGGAAGGGGAATGGTATAAAGCAACTTTGGAAAAAAATTCTTTGTACTCTTAATAAAACAATACAGTATTAAATAGTACCAAGTCAATTGTCCCCTCGAATGCATGGCTCAATCTAACCAACGTTTCTGACGTGGACATTTCAGGTAAGATGATCTTGAATAGGTGATTTCTTTGCTCTGCTTAATAGCAACTTTTCCAACTGCACCCCACCCTCCCTTCTTTTCTCTTTTTAGAAAACATACATAATTTTTGACTATAGTTGACTTTTTTATAAAGTTTACTACTAAGATACATTCCTTACATAATGGAATCAAGATATATCAGCACCAGAGGGGAAAAACAAGCAAAGAATGCTTATTGATAACATCAACCATTATCTTCTGCAAAAGAGGTCAGAGTCAATACTTCCAGAAGTCTTTCGGCTATAAATGCTTAAGTGCCTTCCTTACCAAGATCACTTAAACAATAAATAGTTCTGGTGCAAGGGTGATGGAGCAAAGTACTGCTAATGAAAAATGACTCCGAGAGAAGAAACATTTCTAGTCAAGCTGCCCCTCTGGCTGCTTTACATGATTTTACTCTTCTGTATTCACTAAAAATAGGTTACTACCATAGCAACCCTTGCATCACCAACAAATGTTGACTCTGAAATACAGTGAAGCACACTGAATATACAAACATACATGTGCTCATATACACACATATGCATGTGCATTGAAACACAAGAGACAATAAGTCTGCTGTTGTGTTTATAGCAATTGATTTTAGGATTTTTGCCTTTTGGCAAAAAAATGCAATCTAGGTTTTTAGCACATAAACCAAAGGGATGTCCTTTATTAAATAAACAAAAAAGAAAATGTGATGATTAAGCCACTTTGAGTGACTCAAGATATCAACATTTGCGATTCCTCAAGGGACTTAAAGGAATGGAGGGCATTTTCTGCTTTTTGTAAACATTAAACAGGAAGCATTCTCAGAAGTCACGTAATTATTTAAATTGTGATGCTAGAAAACCACATATGAAAGACAATTTCATTTACCTTTATGTGCAATGTGACATAAGTCCTCTTGCATTTTAGTAAATTCTGATGATGTTTCAGAGCCATCAGAATAATTTTTCTCCTCTACAAAATCTATTGTAGATAAGTTAGGATTGGAAGCATGCAGTCTCATAGGAGCAGAAAATACTGAAGGCACCTGTAAGGAGGAGAGCCATTTGTGATGTTTTTTTACAAACTGTAAAGAAAATTTTGTTTTATTGTACCCACCTGGGTTACATGTTGGAGACACCAAAAATGGAAAAACTACTGTCAACTACCAATAGGCTTGGAATGGATGACACCTGGCAAATGAAACCATAGATACGACTTTGCCCAAGATATCATAATTGGAGATTTGGCAAAACTCCAAGAAACAAGACCATTGAGAGCTGTAGCATATGCTATCTATTTTTTCCCCACTTACAAGTATCTAATCTCATGGTCTTTGGATGCAAATGTGTACAAAACTACCTGGAGAATTTGCAAATATCCGTACTGATAAAAAAAATCCAACACCGCAACCCCTCAAATTGGAGGCAGACCGAAAACAATGGTAAAAAACATGGGCAGTCTCCTGAAGGTAACAGCGCAGATCCTATTGCAGCTATCAATGACAACATATTTGTGATATATTACTGCTTCAAATGAGCTAGCACAGGACACTACTTAGAAAGGATTCATATTTCCTAAACTGGTTACACCAAGAAGTGATCAATAACTAAGATTTGGAGAAAGATGGGCACTGAAAGGACTGAAGTTACCTGTAACATTCCTTTAGCCTCTTTCCCGACAACTCTGGATCGCCACCTCCTGTGTGTTCTCTTTTCCTTCTTTGGACTTTCAAAAGGTCCAACCTTTTAACAATACACAGGACAAAAATAATACAGATTGACATAAAACTAGCAGAGCTAAGAAGAAATACTTCAATCCTTTAGGATTTGGGGTTGGTTTTTGAAATTGCAAGGGAAAACTTTTTTTGGTTTTGTTTTTTAAACAACAAACCTGCATAGCATTTATAGCAGGCGCTGAATATGTCCTGTGAAGAACATCCATGCTCTGTAACAGCTGGTTCATTTCCAGTAAATATGTGTGACAGTTGGAGAGGTCTGTTTTGAACAAGAGAATATTTTCAGTTGCCCTAAAGTAACAGACACACTCAATTTTTTTTCACTTTGTAGGTTAGTCTTATTTTGATTGTCACTAGTATAAGTTAATTGTTGACTAAAAGCATATTATTAGACGACTGGATAAAAAGCTTGTATCCTTCTATCTTCAAGTTCAAATTCAAAATACTGAAATGCATCTATATGGTGTGTATGATGATCATGATATTTTATCCTAGCTGGCTGCAGAAAAATGAGAATAATGTGACACTTGGTGCAGTTTGGAACTAGTCAGAGCTCCTCATGGTGAGGGTAACCATGCCATAGGCATCAAGACTGAACTGTACATTCAGAGCTAGAGATGAAGCTCCTCTATATTAGAGCCAAAGCTCACTGGTGGGTAGAACTTTACCAAATAAGTATCAAACAGACATTACCAACGTGAGAAAGATCTTCATGCTCTTAGGAAAGCATGAAAGCAGAAGGTGACTTAGAAGTATAAAGATTTAGTGCTTTTTAAATTATTAGATTTTGGAAGCTTCCCTTTTTTGAATACTCAGCTTAAGAAAGTTCGGATCTTACTACTGAAAGTGATGTTCATATATAAAAAAAAAAAATGTACTGAAATGCATACAAGTTCCTTGAAGAGGTGCCCACAATTGATACCTCAACATCCAAAATCACTAGTCCTTTTGAAAACAAGCAAGCAACCAGTTAAACAACTACCCCTCCCTCCAGTTTCAGAGAAAACTCTAACTGTAATGACTACTTACAGTGTAGTACTCTCATTGTCACAGAAAAACTAGAGGAAATATTAGGTTACTTTCAACTTCCCTCAAATATCATTACCTCTTGAGCATTTTTCCATGTCTTCAGAAGACTGTAGCCAAGATGAAATCCTGGAGTCATTACTCGAAAAGGAAAATGACAAGTTACCTCCAGCTGACAACGAATTCTGTTTGGTCAAGCTGCCTGCCTGTTCCAAAGAAGAGCAAGTGAATAATTAACAAACAATATTTTGATGTTGTATGCACAAATTTTTACAACCATCTGTTGAGGTCCATGATCAGGGACAAAGACCAAAGGCATCAATAACACAGAGAGGAAAAAAGTGTATGAACTACACTCTGTGTACAGTCATTGAGTGTAATGTCAGGACATCTAACAACTGCTGTCCACGAGCAGTGGAAGTACTAAAGAAACCATAAAAATTTGCTGAAAACTAAATTTTGAGGAAGGGCAAAGTTCTGCATCAGTTAAGTCCACTCAACACAACTAAAGCACCATATCTGAACAGGACCAAAGTCGGACGTTCCGTTCCTTCTCCATGCTCCCCAAAGAAGCCCCGAAAGTAACTTAAATGTAACATGCACATATTTGTTAAAGCTATTTTTCAGTGAAGAAAGCAAGATCTACTAGATGTTATTTAAAAATGTTACTCAAGGTTAGATGACTTTAGCATGGATTTGGCTTGGCAGGCCTTAATATATGTGTGACTATACACCTCATCTGGGCAAATAATACCCTTTTATAACATCTCAGTAATAATTTTCAAAGTTATCTCATTTTCTGCAGTGCCAACTATCAGATGCTTCAGGAGACGCTGGAAATTCTGTGTAAAAGCTAATTGAGCAGTACAATTAAGTAGTTTCCAATAGGAAGAAATTTCTACTCAATACTACTGCCAGTTGATTGTGGCCTGTAATGCTGTTTTCTTCTCTAATGTAAGCACAAATACTAGCCATTCAAATGCCTTATTATTTTTAGAACTTACTAAACCTTTCATCTTCAACATTATCTATGTCAGGAAGTTACACAAATTACATGCTTTGTCAACATCTTGTTTAAAATTAGTTTTAAAATGTTTCATCTTAAGTGCCATTACATGACCACTTTACTGATTATGAGAAAAGCTGATTAAATTGTCTCCTCTCTAAAGCATACACTTAAACTTCATTAGCTCCTGCTCACCTTATATCAAAACTCAGGTTATGCTAGTTTTAAATCTATTCATAGGAAACATTATCTACATCTCAGTCAGTTGCTGTTTTCTTAGTTAGTCTTTTTAAATTGACAATATATGATCCAACTTAAGTTGCAGAATAAAATAAAATGCACTATCCAAGTGATGTCATTCAGTACTATGTCAATTTATATACTCAGTATGCAATAGTTGTAAGCATCAATAAGCACACTTATTTTTAAATTAATCTATCTAGTTTGGCTGGTTTATTCCTACAAAAAGCTGTACGAGCTTTAGTCACCTATGTATGTATACCCAAATAATAATCCCAGCACCTTTAAAAGCACAAATAAACTGAATTTAAAGAGAAGCAATTTTATTGGCATTTAGTGAACAAATCCCACACTTATCACTTCAGAAATCTATCTCATATAAACAACTTTTCCAGAATTCATATATATGAGGGGCACAAGCAGGAGGGAAGAAGGATGTAGGCATTACCAAGAAACAGGCAAGAGAGAGTTTGTATAGCTCTAGTTAGCAGAGTTTTGCTTTTGATCAGCACGGCTAAGCTTTAGAATCCAAGCATTCTACATAAACATATGTAGATACATAAACCCACCTCCCAAAAACAACAAAAAAACCCCAGATGTGAAAACTGACCAGGTGTTTATAAAAGCAAATAAAATGCAATGCAAAGTTCACTCAATATATTTTTCTCAAAATAACCTAAACTGCTGGATTGATATCAACTAACATCAAGCTAGGGCTGGTGTAAATTGGCAAACTTCCATTTAGCTTCAGCAGAGCTAAGGTGATTAACTGCAGCTTAAGAACTATCCCCTTCTATTTTTCACATGAAAATAAGTAGGGCTTCTTTGCAGTGCAAATCTGGATTAATAAATTACAAGTGAATTAAAGTCTTTCATGCCAAAGAAGAAATGGTTAGTTTCCTGACAGTGAGCATAGATCTTAGATATGCTGGCCACATGGATTTTTTTATTTATTTTAACTTGAGAGCACAGGCATAGAGATACCACAGGCTTTGCAATGTTCCACTATTGCCCTCAATATTCTTCTCACCCTCTATCCCTGCTGTCTTCTGGCAAAAAAAAGAATCAAATGGCCACAAGAGGTTTGCCATTTCCTTGCAAACACAGCCTCAGAAGAGCAGGCTGTCAGAGCCACAGAGGTTCTGGCACCACAGAAAGCATGCAGACAGAACAGCCCAGTTACCTCAGGGTGAGTTACTGTTCTTTCAGCTGCCCGCTCGCACAGATCCCCTCCCTCTCAACAGCTAGCAAAAAGCTGTTCAGGCACATGTTTGTGTTTGGTAAAACTCATACTCAGTTCCAGGATAGTCCCACCAAAGGGATGAACTGCAGATATTGGGGAACAAGCCCACTCAGATCATACAGCAATATAGCCAGGGAAAAGAAAACCTTAGACAGGAGGATAACAAAGAGGTGACTGCTGCTTAGGAGACACTCTGGAGTTGACAGAAACAGAGACACATTTCAGTTATAGTAAGTAACACAGTATTGCTAAATGAGATATTATTCTCAAAAGAGATCAGCGGTTCTAAACTGGAGCAGAAGAGCTTCTTTGGGTGAGTGTCAGCCAGTCAATGTGCAGACTGCTGAAGGCACAGAGGTTGTGTCCAGGCACAGAACTCAATATGTGGTTTTAAAAGTCATCACGAAAATATAATTTGCCGCATTAAAACAATGAGACAATAATATAAAATTTAACAGCATCATAGAGAAAACTACTTAGGAGTAAATCAATAAATAATATCATTTTCCTCTTGACATTTTATATCATAACTTAAACCCCATCAACAACTTCCATTATGGTCTTTACTTAATAAACACAAATCAAACTAATTTAATCCCCAAGGAAAGCTCATTATTTATAAATCATAACTGTTACCTTTCTACCCGGAGTAGAATCACAGAAACCAGGGACAGAGTCCGCAGTAGTAGACACAGGGAAGAAAAGATTATTGACGTCATGAGGAAACATGGAGATTTCGTTCTGACGGTACATTCTGTGATGACGAAGTTTTGCTACCCATTCATCAAACAGCTCCTGAGATTTCACCTACACAAAATTTCAGGTTCTATAACATTCACATTCAAAATCACTAATATGAAATTTTGACCTCACTAGATAGCTAGTCTGGCTGATCTTTATTGGCAAAATATCAGGAAAGTTTTTCTAACAATGCTCCTACTAAAACGCACACTGTGTGAGCTTAAGCATGACAGAAAAATAATCACAGGATAAAGTCAGTAAAAATAAAAACTTCAATTAGTATAGTTATGACTTCCAAGGCAGAACACAATACTTAGCAACTTCTAGATGGGAAAAAAAAAAAAAAAACAAACAAAAAAACCCAAACCCACAACAACTAATTTCATTTTTCATTCCTTAATTGTCATTTTTAAGGTTTAGCCAAGATTTAACTAAACACTAATTGAAATTTGATTTTGGTGATGTATTTTAAAACAATTTATTCCACAAGGATAGATAATTCTACATATTTGACTGTGGAAAATACTTCCTATAGATAAGACAAAGAGCAAGATACAACTACTGAAAATAAAAGCACTTATGCAACAAGTGCATACCCTTTGCTGAAAAAAGTGCTGGATGAAAAGAGTGCTGCTAAACATGAGGCATCTTCCAAGTTTCTATTCTGAACAGGGTTACTGACTGTGGAACAGTATAATAAGGCCTCTCAAGTTATAAAGTGTAAACCAGTGTGCTGAGACTAAAAAGTAAGTTATTAGTGTAACTAACAGACCTCCCACTATTAAAAAGTCTCCATCATATACAGCTAATGTTATTTTGGGAGCAAGGTTATAACAATCTTGAAGACCTACCTTCAGATGGTATATCTGCTCTTCTGTATCCAAATCTATACATTTTGTTGATTTCTTTACAGACATGACAGAAAGTCCAACATCAATGCAGCCATGAAGCTTCCCTCTCTCTATCTGCAAAAAATTAAAAATAATACAATCACTCCAGAATAAAGCAAAAGGATAGATACTACCTGCTGAAACCATCACTTCCCCCCTTCAACCAATTGTTTAGAACTGCTGAAACTCTATTTCCCATTGCCAACAACACAGAATTATTGTTATTTTGGATAAAATAGTGTTGTTACCTCATAATGGCCTTAAAGGGTTTCAGATCACTTACATCAGCTTGACATTTAGAATACTTCAAAATCCCTCTGTCCAAAAAGAAGTATCTCTGTAACCAGAAATGCAGAGAATTAAAAACAAACAAAGCACCCCAAAACCTCCCCCCAGAAAAACCACCACCACAACTTCCCCCTGTATTTCTTTGGAAAACACTTCCTCTGCTCTTACGTAACCTTTTTGCCACAACACCACCCCAAGCAAGTCCCACTCGCATAGCATCAGGCTTTCAGGTACACATTCCTTTCCTACCTTGTGCCAGCCCTTCAAAGGCCATTTCCTTTTTTTCAGCAAGCAGCCCTCCTGCTTCTGTGGCTCCTGGGTACAATTCATTGCTCCCCGGAGTCCTTCTACAATTTCCCAGCTGTCCTGCTTAAGCAGAAAATACAAATGTAGATCTTATTTCTTCCAAAGAACAGAGTTGTTAAGAGAGATTCAAGACAAAGAAGGCTAGAAGTAAAAAAAACCCCAAACAACGTAATGATGTTGAAATCTAACCTTTGATCCATCTTTACACTGTTATTTATCTTTCAAGAGACAAAATTCTTTTTTACTTTGATAGAAACAATACAAACTAAACAAAACTTTATTTTTACGACACCATCCTTCATTGAATGTATGTGCTTACCAGAATTTTATACGTATATTTTTCTGTACATACATACACACAGTATATAGCCACAGCCTAGTCACAATTTATGTTAAAAAACCTTTTGCCATCACATAAAGAAAGTCTATGCTAAAAGGATATGTTTTGTAGTTTATGAAGCTGAAATAAAAGACACTGCAAATGAAGACCTTTTCTATAAAACTCTTTTGCCCATATTCAGTAACTCAAGGCTTTGTGTTTGGTGTGAATTGCAGCCTTTGTGAAACAAAAATAATAAAATGAAATAAAAACAAGTGAAAAAGCCAAGGAAGTAACCCAAATAGTATGAGGAACATGACATAAAGGGAGAGTACATGAAAAATTAAAACCATCCTTCATCAGATACACCTCTAATTAAAAGAGGATCTCTCCTTTTTTGCCAGCAGGAACTCTTAAGCGTAAAACCCTGCAGCAACATAACACAGAAGAAATAAATCTCATAGTATTTTTAAAGTTCTTATTTATGGAATGAGTGCTAATGACAATGTAACAGGAGTTTCAAGATTTCTGATCAGAGATCTCATGAATTATTTATTGCCAGCTACCATAGGACTTGACAGATCTAGAATTATGAACAACTGACAGGAAATGGCATGTGCTAGTACTAGCCTCATATATTTGAAAAAGACAAAGAATATGTTAACATATAGAATTTAATGACAAAAAAGGACTCATATGAAACACTCTGGAGAAAACAGAACTATACTAGGTAGGTAAGTATTTGTGGTTCTCCCTGTAAGATACATAGGGAAGTATTCCCAAACAGAACTTGACTGACTCAAAGGTTTAAAACAAAAACGAAACAAAAATCAGCAAGAGCGGTAGTTGTGCTCATGTATCCATCTCCAGAATCCTTAAAATTCACCCCTAGAAAAAAAAAAATTACATCATGTAATATGCTCTTTACCTGAGTAACAAGGCGTAACAGTGAATCATCTTCAAAAAGACATTCATTAAACAGCTTAAGGAACGTGATTTCTTATTCCACCATGTTACTGGCGGCACTCCACTATTTTGTTATTATTTTCCTTGCACTGCACTTTATGGAACAAACTGGAAAGCTGCTCTGCTTCCCTGGCTTGAGTTCACTCTGCCAGCACTCAGAACACAATGGGCTGCAAGCACTAGAAATGTGGGGCTGAGCAGCTCCCGTCATTCAACACCCTACAGACTGCCCACGGATGTTCTGCTACCTGAAGGTGAGTGAAAACTGCAGTTGTCCTAACCAAAATTGTCACCACGGCACACATTTTGTGCCCCTACAGGTTTGGGTTTTATCCTTGTCACAGTTTTGTAACAAATAGCTTCTTTACTCCCTCCAGTTTGAGAGATATTTTGACAGCTGCTTAGATACCATTATTTCTAACCGACAACCATGAAATCATATTTTTCCTACTGAAAACTAGAAGTTACACCCCACATTCTTTTTTTTTTATTATTATTTTTACTGCTTTGAGACTCAAAGTTCTCAATAATCATGAACCCTTTCCTGCTTTGGGGTAAATGACTATGATATCAGATCAGTGAAGAGAGAAGTTACTCATGGATACGAGGAGTCAGTGGGCTGAAGGGAGAGCAGGCGGCCTCCTGGGCTGTGTCCAGCACATCAGCCCAACACCAGCCACAGCAGCGCAGGCCAGAGACCAACGGCACTGGTCTTTCACAGGGTGAAGCTGGCAGAGAATGAAGCAGAGCGCCAGATGGTACCCATGCAAGGATAGTTAGCTAGAGCTTGCTAGCTGCAGTTTGACAGCTATTCAAGCGCAAAGGCAGGTCTAAGCCTCCACAATTAAGGACTTCAGTTTTTTTGACAGAACATTCCAGTCTATAACCTTGAAAGACAAAGAGAAAAGATGTTCTACTACCTCTTTTGCCATAAATGTAAATATCAGGCCACTACATGCTTTCTGTAGTGGTCTTGGATTTCTTTTTCCTGTTAATTATTTATTAATCTTTATATAATCACAAGGATTGGGACCGTTATGATGACAGTGAGCAGCCTCTTTAAATATCATCAAATGTAGTGTACTGCTACAATTTACATTAACTAACAGCTGAACTTACTGCTGCTTAAATGTCCACATGTAGACAAAATCTCATCTCCTCAGAAAACATGATCTACTAAATGAGCCAATATAAAAAATAATCTCAACATTAACCAATTTCAAATTGGGGAAATGGGTAAAGGTAAATGTTTTAAAAAAGTGAGAAACCTGATGGAACTAGTGAGAGATAATTCTAATTAAGAACTAACACCAGAAGAGCTTAAAAGCTGTTTTGCTTAATTACTAAGTAAGATATTTCCCTTGCCTTTGCCAAAATATATTAAACTGCAGTACCCAAATACATAACTTTTCCACTAAGAGTTAAATTGATAGTAGTCAAGACTTGTGAACAGTAGATCCTTTTCAATATTCTAGTGTTACACCTAATGAAACAACTTTATTGAACTTTGGATCAAGTTCTCACAGACTTTGGTTAAGCTTAAACACCATATATGGTTGATATAGCGGTCTGCTTGCAGGAGACAAGCAGAAATTCGAGCACAATCATAAGAAACCCAAGAATCTAGATTGACCTTTCTGTAAGGGTAAGTTTAGAAAGAAAGGGACTCTTGAAGTGAGACAGACCAATACTACATTGGACATATGAGGTGAAGAGAAAGGAAGCAGCTGAGAAATAGCTCAGCCAATTACACCCACCTGGAATATACACGGTGTCAATAGTTTTGGTCAAACTTTTAAATACAGAGCACACCCTGGCCGGCATTACAATTCCAATTTTGTCTGGGCCTCTCCTGCAGTTCAGACACAAGGTGTCTCCCACGTTCCTGCAGGAAAGCCACATTTCTCACTGTTCTTCAGGTCAGTGAGGCAGCCAAGAAAGTGCCTTCACAATTAAAAAGTGTGAAAATGGGAAGAAAAGCTTAAGTGGGAGCACTTCTTCCCATCAAGCAGGCCTGATGGCCTGCCAAATCTCAGGTGGTGAAGGCAAGTCTGCTACCCTCATTTCTGCCCTGGGAACTTCACACTTCAATTGCAAACTTTATGTAAAGGTATCTTTAGTTGCATTACAAATGGATCCTTTTAAAAGCACAGGACTAGTTAATCAACTAAGTTATCCAAGCAAAGGCAAAGAATAGCTCAGAGAACTAATAGGATGGGGACCTGCTGGATACATGCAAGGTGCAACACTGCAGTAACAGTACCTGGTCCTCTTCCACATCCATCCATCCAGAAGAATCCAACCTTTCCCATCTGAACCCCCAAACTGTCACATTTTTCAAAACACTGCTGCTGTAACTGGCTTTGGATCTGTTCACTCTTGACCCAGACCCTACGGGATCTTGATCAGTATTTTGTTTTGCAAGAGATCTGACACCTCATTTGATGAGGAAAAAGCGTCAGTTGGCTCCTGCTGGGAGCAGCTGCAGAAGCAAAAGAAAACTGCTTACTCTCCAAAATGAAGGCAAATGAATCAGGCTGGTCAGTTATCATCTGTTCTCATCTGTCTGAAATAGCAGAGGAGCAAATTGGAGATACAGGATTTCCTGAAAGCTACTGGAAGCATTCAGATCATGCTCCATTTTGCTGATTCTTATCCCATAACAGGGAACTGAAAGAGATACCCCAAACCACAGTGCTAAATTAAAAAAAAAAAAAAACAACAAAAAAAACCCCCCAAAAAACCCCAAAAAACCCACCACCACCACTCCCAAAAAAAACCCCCAAACAACCAGAACTCCCAGCTGAATGACATTAACAATTCCAGCATAAGCCTGATGTCCAGATTGGTAGTGCCTGGAGATTATGACACTACAAAAGATTTTGTACCATTATGGGCCAATATCATGCTCCCAAGCAGAAATGTCACTCGAGGTGAGGGAGGAACATACTCTTTACTCTTCTCGGGTCCAGAGGTGCTCATTTCAGATCAGCACTGAAAATTCACCCTGTAGTTGCTAGTTGGCTTATACCTGCGCTGTGGCTGAGAAAAAAAAACCCAACATACACTTCGGTCTTCAGAGATAAGCCTGTCATAAGGTAACTGTAGTCATTTTCTTTATTTAATAAAATAAAAGCCTCCTCATTTCCTGCAATATTCTGTACCATATAGCTGCTCAAGGCGAATTATTTCAGGAGAAAGAAGGAGGTAATGAGTTTGAACAGCTCTCAGACCGATGCTTGCACTTGCAGCTCCCTGAACGAAACAGATGACAGTGCCAGACTTTCTTCCAGTGTAAAATGCAGTCAGTTGTACCGAATATTTTAAGGTGCCAAAAATAGAAACCCGCTTTGTGGAGGATAAGGGTTGGCATCAGCTGCAACTAAAGCATTTGTTACGGTTCATAAAATTGGCAGAAATGATTTAATTTTCTTTTTGAGAACATGAGTTTTTTTAAGCAGCTCTCCTGACATAAAGCTTTTCCCTACTGAATCTATTTTAAAGGTTAGTTAACAAATTAGACTTAAAAATAACTACCACAATATATCTTCTTTTGCTCACAGGTCAATTTAAATTTAAAGATATTCTCCTTCCTCACAAAACACAGTTTGAGTTGTGGCTTTGTGGAAGAGATCCCTTTCCATGACTGAAGGAAAGGGGCAGAGAAAAGCAGAGAGGTGGGATGTGGCAGTAGCCTCCAACCTGCTACGGACCTTCAAAGTGAAGGTGAACTTAGCGGAACAGGATTAACTGTTTGTGTCTTCAGTTCATGCTGCAAATTTGTTGGATCTGCAGAAAAAGGGCACCAAGCTAGCAAAGGAAGGAGTAGGCCCCTCCAAGTTCTGCAGCCCTGCTTAAGTCAACTCTTAAGCACATCTTCTGCATCACAAGACTCTGTGCTTTGCACCACTGACTTATATTGCTCTGTGGGGAGCAATAACTAAATTTTAGCAGGCACAGCAGCCTTGTACCATGGGGGTTCCATATCCCAATCTCAGGTAGCTTATTACTTGGTACTAGTATGTACCGGCAATGGAGTCTGTGCCTAGGAAATCAGAGAGATTCAAACCTCAGATCCCACTATTTTGGGGGAAAAAAACAAATGAACTGTCCAGGTCCCTTCCCCTGAGTGCTTCAGAATTTCTTTCTACTTAATCAGATTAAAAGAACTGTGTCAGATCAGCAGTACAGAGAAAAGCACCTGTCTGGCAGATCTGTCATTAACCTGCAAGCAACGAGCCTAGCTCTCAAGGTCCCTTGAGATAGGCGCAAGGAGGAATAAGAAGCCCTCCATGGAGCTGGAAGAAGAAAGAAAGAATATAAAAATCATAGCACTTCACTCCCCAATCTTCACAGCATATGGCAAAATTATTTAAAGTTTCATGATACTATATAATAAAAAAGTATCAGTAACAGTGTTACATTATACTCTTCTACCAGGGCTTTGCAGAAAAAAAACAACAACAAAAAACAAAACAAAAAAAAACCCAAAACAAAAACAAACAAAACCAAACCAAAACCCAAACCCAAAATACTGTGTTACTTTTTAGATTGGGGGATTTTTAACAGATTTATAGAACTTTAGATTGTTGCTGTTTTCTTAATAGAACACCTAAAGTACTGTCATTTAAACTAACATACAGATGAAAAGGGCAAATTAAATAACTGTCAGACAGTAGCATCACTCATCCCCAGCCTTGTCAGCCCTGAGAAGGTAGATATTAGTAGGGACGGACTGCAAAGCTCCAATTTACCAATACAAGAGGCTGAGTGAGAAAAGAAGTAATTAATGATATAAACAAAACTACTTGATCAGGTGTGACAAGAAATCCTCTGTGGAAAGGGGGGAGCAAAGGGACAGGACACAAGAGATCTCTCAACATCCTCACTGCACAGACTGACAATTTCGATTTTACAATATATATACCACTAAAGAAAGGGTCTACCTAGCAAGGTAAAGATCTTTATAATCTGCAAGATCAGAGCCTTGCAAGATCAGAACAAGGATAAGATATCCGTTCCTCACCGAAAGCACAGCTGTGTCCAGGCCAGTAAGTGCAGAGTATTGCCTCTGTTAGACCTAAAGATCCCTCTTTGCAAATGCAGCACAGAAGAGTATATCTAACAAAACATTCACTGAAAAATGCTACCGTCACAAACTATAATGAACAAATAAATTAAAAAAAATGTAAGGGAAAATGTCCCACAAAAGTTATTTTCAAGTAAATATCCAGAGCCCATAGTGCACAGGATATTTAAAATCTTTGTTTTCCCCAGCAAAACAGTTTGTTCTGTAAACTGCAGAACAACTTCAGTGTGAAAATAGACACATGTAAAACACCAAGAACATCACGAAATTAAGGAAGGAACAGCAATACACAGCCATACACATAAATACTGATGATGCTGAAAGAAACTGTAATTTAGAATTAATTTCTTTTTTTCCTTACTAAATTTCACTGCTTTGAAGGAAGACCTCTAGATCACTTCGGCAAATGCAAACAAAGTTATAGGATAAGCTAGAAAGTTACTGTACCTTGTAAAGAAGGAAACAGAGAAAGTATTAAGGTATTCCTTGCAAACAGAAGTCCCTATTTAAAAATAAAAATATCAGAAAGACCAGTGGAACCTTAAAAAAAAAAGTGTAATTTCTGAAAAAAAAGTTTGTAAATTTTCAAACTATATAGAAAAAGCAAGCAAGCAGAGCTTTTAGCCCTGCTTAGTGATCATCTCCCAGCATATAAGTCACCCAAACTCCCCAACTTCTGTGGGCTTGCCGCTATCATTAGCACCCCCTGAAAACATGGACAATCAGTCAACCCATGTAGGTTCCCTAGACTCAAAAGCGTACTGTTACTTACTCAGTATTGCAATGACCATGAAAAGACTAATACTGAAACATTGATCAAAGTGGAGATATTTGTCACCATGCCCCATATTATCACGAAGCAATATCAATTGTATCACTCTTCAATATACATTGGGAAACAACCCACTTTATACCTCCATTTAGCTTGACCTCATAGGTGTATGAAGCAATTTACCATCTGTCTGACTATAATGAATGAGCACAGATGTACCATGAATACAAAGAAAACACCAAGTTGCATCTCTCACCTTGGCCAGGTACACCTTGCATTTTTGTACAAGGATGGAAGACTAAAAAAATTGGGGATTGACAAGATGACATTAAACTTTACTGAATCATTCCTTTTCTCCCAAGACAGCAGGTGAGAACAAAATGGGTAAGAAATGGGACCTGCTAATAATGATATCAAAAGCCTGAGCTAGCCAACAGATTTGACCATGTTAAATGGTAGTAAGTGAGGTTCTTGCAGAAATTGCTTCTGCATAAGTATGGTTGCTTATACCAGCTGTGTAACACATCAGTGGATTTAGTCACGCTCATGTAAATCTTATTATTTAAATACTACATGATAACACTTGATAGACATGAACTGTTGAAACAGACAATAGCAAATGTTTTAAATTACACTTTTTAAAGGTAATCTCATATCGAGGATATAAAAACTAATGTTGCAGGAAAACAAAAAAGGCATCCCGAAAGCAAGGATTTCTTTGCTTAGTATACTAGAAAAGCACAGCATTTCTTACAAGCGCAGCACTTTAAAAGGCATAAATTGTTCAGAGATTTGTCTGCCTTGCCAATTGTATGTACAGGGTCAGAAGTCCCAGAAAAGCAGGTGCTATTTCAAAACACAGCTGAGGTCTCCAAAGCTTTTGGGGGACTGGGATGCTCAGTTCCAATTAAAATTTCAACCTGAGGCAGCTTCAAGAGCTCCACTAAGACAGCATCTGTACAAATAAAAGTTTATGTTGAGCATATCACTTATGGTTTTGCAAGCATGGACTGTGTGTTTAAGCTTAATTCTCAGTCTGGCTGCAGGTCAACATTTCTTGTCCAGAAATAAAAGCTGTCTTCAGCAGTCTAGTCAGGTGCAAACACTCATAGACATGTTTTTTAAAACTGTAAGGTTTAAAGAAAACAAACTATCCTTTGCATTAGGCACCTAGATGGATCACGTTACACAAATATTTATTTTGTTAACTACAGTTCTACAGCAACAAACAGCACACACAGGCATTCACAGGCACTTTTTCATTGTCAAAGAGGCCCTATGTCAGGTTTCAGAAAAATGCATTCTTTCACACATGTACGTGCACCGTTCCCCAGAAAAGAAACTTGAAATAAGCAGAGCAGTTACACAATATTCTACCAGAACAATGGTATCATCCCTGTAAGATTTGGAATTTCAGGATCAAACCACTGAGACCAAGCCGCTACAGCAGCAATATTTCACTATAAAGACACCATACATACAATGTGTTAGGAATTCAAATTCACCTTTAGCATTCCAGTTTTACAAATGCCTGCTATTCAATAATGTCTGTTTACTGCATTTGACTCAAAACAAGATGCTGCTACCAAAAAAAAAAAAAGAAAACAGAGTCATGATGAAATAAAACAAGCAAGCAACAGGAAAACAGAGTTGAAGAGATTTGCCGATATTCAAGGGCAAAAGTAACAGCCAATCTTAGTAATGATTTCAGCTTGGATAAAAAAGCTTGCATTACCTGTCGACTTCCCTGCTTGGAGGAGCAGCTACTAGTACTTCTTGAAGGAGACAACATTTTCTGGGATACACCAAAGCTTTTTTCTTCACTCATGATCCAATACTATCTGTTTCACATAAGCTCACTTAGAACACCATTAAAAGGTAATTTAGAAAACGTGTTGGAAGACTCCTGAGAGAAACGCAGAACTCATCCTTTACCCAAATGCAGTCCAGTGGCATGATCTACATCCCATGGAAATTCCTAAAAGGGAAGAGAAAAGCAAAAAGCCAAGTTGTCAGATGCCATCTCTTACTGCCATCCTGTAGCACTGATCATGAAATCACAATAAAGCCTTTGGTAATACAAGCCACTAGTAATTGATGCTAATTGCAACTATTTATTCAGAGGACAAAGTACAGTATCAAGCATCTTTTTAAAGATCTAAAATAATAATCAAAAAAAAGACTAATAAAGACACACACAGTATAATAAATATCTATATAAAAGAACCAAAACACCCTCAAAATGAGAAGAAAACACCTAATAAAATGTCTTACAAAAAGGATGGTGAATAACCCAAAAAATATCTTTTTCCAAGTTCCTTGATAATTTAAACAAGTAAGCATAAGTTCAGGTTGTAAGGAAAGAAAAAATAAATCTCTCTCTAGAAGAGAGCAATACATAAAAGCATGCAAACTCAGCTGCATAGAGCTGTGCATAACCACTTTTACCTAGAATCAGAAAGTTGTAACTATTGTCACATCAGCTGTCTACGTCAGGGACTGGAAGAATAATTAACAATCTGTTTAATAACAGTGCTGTTTGTAGCATATGCAAATAAAAACCATGCCAGAAACTCCCAATAATGGATTTCCAGTGTGGGTAAGAGTTGTCATGGTAACTGCATTTTTTTTTTTTTAAACAAATAGAGGACATAATAAAAGGGTGATGCTTTCCAAAACTTGGGGTGGCAGAGGAGCTTTATGAATTGTGTATCGCTTCAGATTTTATTGTCTTAGGCAAGGAATTTGCACACTGGGAAAAGTGCAAGAGCCACCACTAAGGAAGGTAAGGAAGTTTCCACAGAGAGAAATGAAATTTCATTGCAGAAACAGGCAGACACTATTTCACAATCCCCTCGCTTGCACTGTTAGAACACTCCTGAACTAGGCTCACTGGTTATTGAAGTTTGCCATTTATTTTTTCTTGAAAAGGCTTAAAAACTTTTTCTGAGAGAAGCAGCATTTTCAGATCCCTAGTAAAACACTTGATGAATGCAACAGTATGCTGCAGAAAATCTCTCTCCCTACCGCTGTAGCCTGAACCATCCAACTTCCGAACAAAGACCTTTTCCGATCTCCAGTGCCTCTTTGGCAATATAGTTTGCTGTAACGTTTCAACCAAGATGCCCTCTTTCCTCCTGAAACAATGTCTCTCTTCATGGCATTTACCTTACCCCCTTAGAAATACTCGGTCACCCTCAGAGCAGATCTATGCTCAGCAACAGTAATGAAACAGCCCCAGTCTCCAAAATTTAGGTAAGAAAGCGAGCTCTGCTGAGGCTCTTTCACTGGCCAGTCAGATTGGCAACTATTTCCAGGAACCATCAGATGGGTTCAAAACCCGTGAGCACAATGCAAGAGCCTAAGGAAACCAAAACAGCACAGCAATGTGATAGCAAGGTCTGAATTGGGTCTAGCACACGGGTTTTACACTGAAATTACTACTGAGATTAGGAATAGTGCTTTTTGGAGAAGATATAGTGGCTTCCTATCCAGAAGATAAATTTGTGTGACATTTCATTAAGGACTAGTACTTTTAACAGGTTTAGATTTATCTAAACCTTCATGGAGGTGTTTAACTGTGGAGTAAATATACAGTATATTTTTCTTGCTTTTGCTGCATTTAGTAAAAGAGTTTAACAACAATGTCTCAATTAACAAGCAGAGGTCAAATATTCACAACAGGAACAGAAACACACTTCCTGCAAGCTCATCGCCCAGACCCCTCCTTGGAAGTACCCTGCAGCAAGTGCTTTATTTTTTTGGCACACTGTTCGCTCAGTGCCTCAGTTCGCCTGGCCTCTTTGCTGCTCCACGTTCAAAATGAGCACTTTATCACTTGGCTTTCATTGGTGACTATCTGCCAGTCTGGCAAAAATTGGCAGAGTTCATGGCAAGAAACAGGCTCTAATTCGCAGCAAAATGCACTGAAAGTTGCTGTCATCAGAACCTTGAGAGTATATGTCCAGGACACACTAGATTTAAGTCATACAATGCCCTTTGCCTGTTTGAACACACAGAACCATGGTTGTGATGTCCTGGATGTGTCAGGTAGCTGAAAAAAAAACCAATGGAGTTTTCATGGACAAAAGCACAAAGAGAACCCATATAATCAGAAGAGTATTTCTATCACCATGTTTTTGGTGTGGAGGAGTCTAAATGAAATTAAGGTGTGGCAAGGCCACTCCCGCTACAAATCTCCTGGTCATCCGTGTCATCGTCCCCCACCCCCCTTGCTACATTCAGGTTTGCACTGCAGGGCAGTCTGGGAGCATGGGAACCAAATCTCTTTTGGATGAAATGTGCTCCAGGAGTGCATCCAGTGCTTAAAACATTGAGTCCACAGCACCAAACTAGAGCTAGCCCATCCTGGTGTAGATGTTGGGTCCTCACCTTTGACTGACTACAGAGGTCCACTTTTACTGCACTGCTCTACTTGCTAACATTGATGTAATCTAGACACAGACTTATGCCACCTAACTAAGTACTTAAGATCTATGGCAATGTCATTTGTCCTTTTGGAATCAAAAGGATAGAGACACATGGGCACTTTTCCAGAATTCAAATAAGCTGAAGGTGACTCAGCCACCTAAACAGAGGTACTTAAACAAGGGGCAGGAGACAGGAGGGGTAAATCTGACGGAGAGCACCTCAAGTATTTTGTTAGTCTACTTCAAAACCAGGCTTTTGGATTTTCCTTTATTCCTTCAAATTAATTTATTATATGGGATGAAGAAAAGGCTTTTGTTACCAGTGCTGAAGAAGGCAGGAGTGAAATGTGCCTTCTCTCCAAAGTGTTTTATCATTACTGCATTGGCATTTCCCAGTAATTTAACTTATTACCTTGAGACTTCCAGATTTGAGCATGAAAGTGTATGTGAATAATGAACATGGCCCCAACTCATCTGTGAAAACTGCTGCATGCTCCAGCAACTACTTTGTGCTCCTTTTTTAAAATTCTCTTCAAGTTCAGGGAAAAAAAAAAGAAAACTGTGGTTGCCCTTCAACAATAACCCACTTAATCTTCCAGGAAAGCGTGAAAACACTGATCCTGCATCCCAAACTGACTCTTATACTCTGGCTGCCAGCAGCAGTGACTGGGCCTCTCTAGGGTTACTGATATTTTATATTACCTGTGAAACTTAAGGCTACCAGGTACAAGAGCAATTACAATTTTAAAGCAGGCATAAGAATCAGTATTATGCTAACTAAGCTAAGATTGCAGCTGAAAATTATGTTTTGAGGTCATCATGATCCAACTGGTTCAGGTCCAATACATTTTGGTCCTCCCCATGCCACAGGACACCCTCAGAACTATGTTTGCTCCCACCTTTCCTCTGCAGCACACAGTGCCACTTACTTTGGTATACTCCAAAAAGACAAATCAAAGGTGTGAGGCTGAGGCAAATCCAAATAAATTTAGGACAGGTATTTTCACAAGTGCTAAGTATTGGCCTAATTCTTCGCTATCAAGTCAACAGCAGCAAAAGGAGGCCAAGAGTGCTTTTGCAAATGACCTCACCAGGTGCATTTTAAAGAATTAAGAATACATGAGTATCAAATATTATTTATAGCTACTACATCTTAAACCCATAAACTGCACTTATCTCTACTTATCATCTGTTACTAAGAGCCTTATCATTCTACATCAATCAAAGCTAATGTGTACAACAGGAAGATATATTTTTTAAAAAAGTACCATCCCAAGTTGTCCTTAAACCTTTAAAATTGCATGGGTTCAAAGCAGTCTCTCAGTATCACAATTCATCTCTCAACTCTCAAAGCAATAAGCTTACAGCAAAATCCAAGTTTTTCTACATCTCACAAAAGAAGAAAAGCAGAAATTCAGGAAAAAAGAAAAAAAAGGAAAACTGCAGTAAAAAAACATTAGGCAATTATTTTTGTTATGGCTCTGGAAGAAAAATAAAGCCTTAACAGCTGCTTCAGAGCTGATTCAGCAGTGAAAGAACACTGAAGAGAGATTTTGAGCAGCAAAACTGGAAGCGTACATCTCATTCTATAACTGTAGTCAATTAAGGTTTTGTGGATAGAAGAATAGGAAGAACAGAAAGCCTGATGAGAGTCATGTGGACACAGCAAGCACAGGACTGAGCAATCCAAATCAGAGCTGCAAGCAACCTTGAGTGACTTTTACAGAATTAAAAAAGAATCCGTGCTGAAACCTTTGCTCTGTAGCTATTATTAAATTACATTCACTCACATCCACCTGGATAAACAAAGCGATAGTCTTTTCCAAGTATTACTCTCATAGCTTTCTCTGTTATGCTTCAAATTGTCAGCTTTAATCTATCCCAGTGTCTCATCTGGCTCAAAAAAGGAAAGAATTATTTATAGACTACAGATATGCCATGTACAACTATTGGAGATGTCTTTTCAAGGCAGGCATTTGCTGTTCCTGAATTACCCTAAGATTCGTACTATTGAAGGACAAAGCTCACAAATACTGTCCTGTTGCTAGCTATTCTCTTTACAAAAGAAAACTTGCAGAAACAAACAAAATAATTTAAAACAATTAAGTTATTAAAACTATCTTTGAAAGCAAAAGTTCAAACAGCTTAGGAAGACTAACAATAACAGGAAGGATTTCAGAACCGCCTTCCATCAGACAGGTGCTCTCTCTAGACATCGGCCAAATCACAACCTCTGCTGAGCAGATGCTTTCATTAGCCATGGACAAATACTACTCTCTGAAATAGTCTGTGATGGAAAGAAACGGTTAGTTCCATCTAGCCCACCTCCTTAAGGAGACTATTGCAGTAATTAAATCGTGCTATTTCAGTGACCCAGAAGAGGAAAATTTAGTTCAAACAAAACTCTCTTAATTGTCTAACCAAGAGAGATACAGAAGTGGGAAAGGGAAAAAGCTAGACAAACATACTGCATTTAACACCAGATTACTTTTCACATATAATGTAAATCCCTCGATGAAAGAAAACCCTGTATGTTCCAGTGTATGGAAAACAAATAATCAAAACAAAAACCCAGAAACAATCCAGTAGAATACATCCCAAGACAGACATCCAAAGAAGAACATGCTTCAACGTCAAGTCTAGTCAGACTCTCCTGAAGCAAAGCAAATATCTGCTGTTTCACTAACCCTTGGGGCGAATAAGTCAATCCTTACATTAGAAAAATCTTATATAAATTTAGAAATAGGTCAATTGGCATCCTGAAATATAAGTGTATAGTTGTATATCAACTTTCCCTCACATCCACCATAGAAACCGGCTACAATACTGCATGCAACATGATTCATTTTAAATGTGTAATCTTGACACTGTTTCCGCCCTGCCAGGAGATCCGTGATAGATTACACTTGTATGAAAAAAAACTTCCTGGGTATATATTCTAGACAGGTATGTTAAAAAAACTTGGTGACTAGCGATACAGAAAATACATGCAGTAATGGTTGTATTATTACAGTAATTAGTCAGCTGTCATATCACCTTTTCCACCCAACTTTTAATCACAGTCGGGAATCATAACTAATAGGACTGACCTAGCTCACAGCAAGGTCCTAAATTATTAATAAATCTCCTTCTCCCTCTACCCCTTTCAGAAAGGGCCGTGCCCAGGGACAGCCTGGCAGCTCAGGGCTCTCCAGCTTGAGCTGCCGGACCGAGTTGGGGTCCCCCATGCCCCCTTCCAACTCTTGGTGTGACTTACACACTCAACTGTGAAGTCAGAAGCTGGGGCACCGCAGGAACCAGTTTGCGACCCAGTAACAGAGGGGTCCACGGTCTCCCTGTTAAGAGGGTTGAACAGAAAGTAAAAGCTACTGAGCTGTGATCAAATCCTACACTGGGAGCACATACACTGCATACAGCGGTTGATAGCCCTCCCTGTGCTCAAATAACAAAGAAGCAGTGGGCCTGTTTGCACTCTAAGTGCTATTCATCTCGAGAAGACCTTACAAGTCAAAAGGCAAAGGATGATCAGGCAATAGAAAAGAGAGAAAGGCTTATTACCATTTTCAGTAAGGAAAGTAACAGGCACATGGTATCATTTTCCAGCCTGTACTAAAAACCTTGGGAAGGCCCATCTGTTAGTGATAATGTCCCAGAGTTGGTATGAGTGGAAACATTACCATCAGAGTTTTGGCACGAGCTTGGTTGCGTTTCATTTTTCTGCTATCTGTTACTATTTAAAGCTTTGCTTTGTTCACTAAAACAAAGACACTCCACTATGCCCCAAGGCTTATTCCTTTTTAAAACTGCACTTGTTGCTGCTAAAAATGTTACTGAAATACACACCATTTGTTTTCCTAGATTTGGTTTTGATAGGCACAATGTTAGTTCTGGAAGTCAATGCCTTCTTGTGGAAATATCTGTCAGTCTGCCAGCACGTAGTAATTCAAGATCTTAAGACAGCACTGCCTGCACATGAAAAAAAAAACAACCCATCACTTTCCTGTCAAATCCCTGAAGGCATCCATGTAACTTCAACTCAGACTGTCTCTTTGTGACCTGATAAACTGCATAATGCTGTGAGATGCATAAATCTATCAAGGATGACATCAAGCAATATATTTTATTAAACCAGCTGACATAGTTTAACCATGGAGAAAGAAACTCCAAACCAGTCACCTGTGGTTTCAGGTAGAACAGCTAATAGGACTACCAGAAGAGTTTTGGCAGCCCAGGAATGATCCCCACCAAATTCTGAAGAAATACATCACGGGGTATGTATGAACAGTAAACACAACACAGAGATCCTTTATCTCATGCAGGAAAGCTAGACATGTTCATTAAAGAGTGGCAGGATCCAACAAACCTGCTTTGTCCTCTTTGATATGGAGTTTTATTTTTTACACTTTAGCATCATCTACTTTCTAAAAAAACCCACAACCAACCAACCAACAAAACCAATCAAAAAACCTAGGGTCCCCCTCTCATATCTGTTTTTCTATGATACCCTGGAATTGCCATGTATGTCTTGTGTATGTCAATTTCTAAAAGAAAAAAGTTACAAAAGAAACAACGCTTCCTTTTGAGAATGTTTAGTGCTTCTCCTTTATAAGCAGGCCTACTAGCTCAAAATTTAAATCTCATTAACTTTAATGACCATGGTAACAAGATTCAGTTCTTCCTAGGATACACAGAAAATTGTTTACACAGTTTGTAAAGTGTAATGACCACGAGTTATGAAAATGTCACATTTCTTCTTGATCGACTTACCGTATCTTTAGAGGCTTCTGTCTCTAAGTCCATTCCAGTACACCTTTTTCAGTGTACTTTACAACATTAGTATTTATAAATGCAGACAGAGCTACAGCCTTCTTTTAAATATTATGCAGACTATTTCTTTAAAGAAGGTCTTTCATATTAAGATAGCCTGAAACATCAAAAGAGGCATGTAGTATTCTGAAGGACATCAGGTAGTTGTTAACACATCAGTGTTAACCCTTTCTAATATCAACTGTAGGCGAGGGGCCACTAACTTCCCAACACTGTGTTTCTGAACACACAATGTGTAAATAAACCTTCACAATTTAGAGATGAGTTGTAGGAAACAATTAACACACATAAAATATACCGAGGACAATTAGTACTACAAGTGCTAAGTATTTTTGTTATTAATGCCGAAAGGTAAGAGTTTGTTAATGCCAAGCTTTCAATGAAAAAAAAAATGCAAATATAGAAGTGTACACAGAAATATGTTTCTTAAATAAAAATTAAAGATGTTAAGGCTTGGGCTGGAAATCTTCAAGGACAGGCAGGATGACGCCTGCAACCATCCTTTTGCTTGGAAACACGTATCACAGACACATGCAGGTGACAAGAACTGTAAGAAGCAGATGCAGATGGAGTGAACCATGCTCTTGGAAGATTCTACATCACAGTTGGTCTTAAATCCATTCATGTTTATGGTTGTAATGAACACCTTGACAATAGGAACCAGGAAAAAGGTTCCACAGATCAGGTTTTCTGCAACATTATCCTCATGGCCTAGGATAAAGATCAACTGAAAGAAACCTAGAAGCAGAGAGATGCAAGATGTGGGGAAACCAGATTATAAATCTGAATGATTACATGCAATGTTTTGCTTAAGTAATATAAAATGAGAAAGTACCAATCACAATAACTGGGTCAGGCAAAAAAAGATGTAGGCTAGAGCTGAGGGCCTCCATCTAGGTTAACAGGGTAGCTCTTGAGCAGGAAAGAGACCATAAAAGGGATCTTCTCCTCACCTCAAATGATAAAATTTCACCGCCACCTCCTCAAGTTCTGAAATGCTGGAGGAGAACCCGAATCCAGCTAGGCTTACCTTAGACGCTCTACTTGGACAGAGCTGGTAAGAGAACTTTTGACCTTGAAAAAGGAATAAAGTGAACACAAAGCTGCAGAAGCAGCAACCACCTTGGGAAGAACATAAGGTCGATTTACAGAGTGAGTGCTTTCATGTCAGATCTTGTCCTGCTGCTGCCTAGCTACAACGGAACAAAATCTAAAAGCAAGTTAGGAGATTGGCCAAAAAGGAAAGCTTCAATTAAGACTTTGTGAATAATTTAACACTATTACAGACAGCCCAGAACCAGGAAGATGTATGTAGTTTTAATGCACTAAGTTTGCTTATACAAGCTTGCTACAGTATGACATCCCAATGTAAAGACATGGCCTGCCTCCAGCAACAGAGCTCAGAGTCAATACAAAGCTGCTGAGACCATCTATGGGTCTCAGTAGTAGCTCAGTGCCTTCCACTGACAGGTTAGAGTTTGAATTCATATGCACTTTTAGAACTACCAAAGTAGTTAAAGAAATTCTTGCTCCTGAGCAATTTGTTACTGTCCCTTTTCTGGAGATTACCAGTTCCACTACCAAAAATAAATAAATAGATTTTAAAAAAAAAATCACAGGAGCCCTTCCTAATCCACTTCAGTGGAGAGTCATTTGTCACAGGGGGTAGCTCACATACTTTACTTTGGCCAAAATGCAAGGATGGTCATGACCAACTTGTGGGCAAGAAAGTGGAAGTGGTAATATTTCCAACTGATCAAGGCAGATCTGAAAAAGATATTCTGTCCCTAATCTTACATTTAGATTCAGGTTAGTGCAACCTACTGACTATCTATTTGAATTTAATTAAAAACAAAATAAATTCCACATGATTAAAAACCAGCTTCAGCTACACTCCATTGCAAGCATTTTTAGAAGTTTAAAAGATTGATGTTTTTAATTAGGACGTCTCAGCAATATGAAAGAATGACTAATTTACAAATAATTTGATTTGAGCTCAGTGAAATGGTGCCTCAACTTAACAATCCATATTTGTTATTTTTAATGAGTACACTCATTTTTTACTTCAGTTCCAGTCGCTGTAAACAGGCTATTGAGACAGCAGACAACAACGTGAAGAGTTTTAGAATGTGTTCAGTCTAGCATCTTGGTTGCTTCATAACATTTTTGAGGTTGGTTACACCAGAACTGCAACTAACAACCTAGATTTTAATCATAGGCTATAAAACCAGCAATAAACAGAAGTGTTTACAAGTGATGTAGATTCCCCTTAAACTGCTTAATATTAGAAGAGTGCCACCATCCTTGGTCTTTGCCTTCTATTTCTCTCCTTTCCTCCCAACCTCTCATCTTTTTGTGTTTGTTACTAAAATGCTGGCATATGGTACTGGCTTTTCTAGACCATCAGGACTTACAACACAAAAATAAATTAAACCTGTGGTTAATGATGAGTAGTGCAGCATAAAGTGCATCCTGACATACTTAAGACATTTTCCACAATTTTTCATATAATGCACTTGATGAATTTCTGAAAAAGAAAATAGAAAAAAAAGTAGCAATTTCGTAGAGGGAAGAGCTAAAAGAGGGTTTATTTTTAATAAAAATATGTCTAAAATAACATGAAGTTGCAGGAAACATAATACTGAAACCTAATTTTTTAACAGATGGCAGTCATGCCTACTTCACCCATGCTGACCTACATATTTTTTTCTTAACTTCTATTGAATATTCATCTTTCATTGACTGTGTTTTCCACAATTTTGCCAGTAAATGATACTTTTAGGATAAAAGGTCTGAGAAATTCATTCAAGTACATCTTTTTTACATGGTAAAATATAGAACACATAAAAGGAGAACACCTTTACAAAGCTTATGCCATAAAATTGCACTTTTGACAATTTTATGTCTTTTCAAAGGATGCTCAAGATTGAAACTCTATATACTAAGTTTTAATCAAGTCTTGACCACAAAACTTGAAGTTAGCAGACATTAAAGCATTTTCATAACTCATACTTTCTTCTAGAAAAAATATACCTGTGCCATATATTGAACTGAATGACATTATTTTCTTCTATGCATTTAATTGCAAAAAGGTAGAAAAAATAAATGCATGTAGAAAGTGAAGAGCTGGAGGAGGAATGTGAAAAAAAATTACTGTGAATGGTAATTTAAGTAAAGAAAGTTTAAAATTTCCATATAAAATGCCCCCAATCTTTTCTCCTAAGCATTATATTATACTGGTTTGGAGAGAACATCATAAAATATGTCAAAAATATTCAAATCTTTTATTTTTGTTACTCCAAAATTACAAGGATTTACATAGAATGTCACATTAAAGATAAGTCTTGGAATGACCAATGGCAGTTGGAAGGATTACATTTGAAAAACATATATCACCAGCATTTGCAGTTGTCCAGTCTTCTCTTCTGTACTCAAAAATAAGGAAATAAGTCAACTGTCTGTCCTAGCAGCAAACAAGGTGGCTGTGGGAGCTGGCATTCCCCCAGCTCCTATTTCAGACTGTCCTTCTCAAGCGTGCTAAGTTGCCTGACTGCTCATCAGCATCCAGGGAAAAGAGCAAGGTAGTTCGAGCATATTTTCACTTCATGTGAAATGGAGAGACTGCTGCAAAAATATCCTTTTGGAAAAACAGCTTTTTGTGGAGTAGAGGAGCTGAGCTTCTATTGTAACAAATTCTTTATGGATGAAATTTATGAGCAGCATTTTGTGTTTAGGAACATAAAGATGTTGAGAAAATACCACATGTATCTGATTGCCTAACAAAACTGTGAAAGGCTGCATATAGGAGCGGAGAATCAAAAGGACCAAGAGTTCCTATTTTGACTGAAGGACCAGCTAGCCCCGATATCCCTCATTATAATGATCTTCCGGAGTAGAAAAATTGCACTAATCTGAAGAATAATATAGCTATTGAAGCTATTCCCACATTGTTCCCAAAGCGAGACAATTGAAAAGTTGTCTAGTGTGATTTTACACCACCAGTTCAGCCGGTGAACAGTGGAGGTGATCATTGCTTCAAATCAGTTACCAACAATAAAATACAGTGACAAAACAAGCAAGATCTCATGTAATACTCCAGTATCATTTGCATCACCTAGAGACACGATTTTAGGAATAGATTGCTTATCATGCTGAATGGATGAAAAGGTGAAAGTCAAGAAATACAGAGTATAGCACAACACATTTTTTGAGCACCTGGTGTTGTATTCTGTCTCTTCATTTTGGTAAACTGAACTAAAACACTGTTAGAACTGCATGCCAGTTTATTTAGGAAGCCTACACATCAAAATCTAAATAATTTATATTTGTGTCAAGTACAAAAAAATTCATTGAATTACTTTGAGAAAAAGATTCTGATCTCTCTCCTTGTGTTTCTCTTTCAGCACCATTAAGTTTTTCAACAAAGATTTTGAAAGTGGGACAAATGGGGAGCCACATGCTAGGCTCTGAACAGCATTCAGTGGAAGTTGACCACATTTTCATGCTAAACCTCCACACCAAAGTGCAGTTTATTTAGACTGACCCAAAACTGCATTAAAAACTTTCACACTTCACATTTTGGTTTCACATACATGTTAGCATTCCCAGCCATACAAATTCTGACCTATCACCAACCTATTCAAAAACTCAGTATCATTCCCAAAAGCGGGATGCAAGTTTGCCTCTACGCCCTATGGCATCCAGCAACCCATTTTGAAAAGTCTGTCATTTACTCTTGTGGGTTGTTTATACAGTTCCAGCATACAGTGCTTTAAAATAATTAGAGCTTCCAGTAAACGCTGCAATGCACTGCTTTTACTGCCTTGTGCAGAGGGATCTGACTTTGTATTAATTTTGCCCAGGGACACCACAGACTGCTTGAACAATGTTCACATCTCCTGTTGCCAGTTTGTACATTCACAGGTCCGTCTCTCTCCACCTTTTGCCCTGCCCCACTCCCTGTGCCTGGAACACTTTTCTAGAGCTAGGCGAGGACATGGAAAAAGCACGAGGCATTTGGAAGTTAAAACCAGCAGCTTAACCCCCTTGTACAGCAAATTTAAGAGGCTTAAACTCACCAACAAGTGCAGGAATTGTCAAGTTGAGCTTTATGCATTAAGCATGAGAAAGTAAATACATGTGACAAATACATTTCTTCCCATGTGAATGTAATGATTCTCAGCTAATGTATCTAAATTAAGTCACACATTACTTATGTCTGAACAGAGTAGAACGACAATTAACATTTTGTACATAATCAGCCACTGGCTTTTATATATTCCAAACCAATTCCAGGGACGCTGCAGGCCTCACTTTTCTTCAGCTGAGCAAGCAGCAAGATATTATTTCAACAACATCCACTTTGAGTAATCAGTGTTCACATCCACATGCACAGAAACAGGTTATTTCACATGTAGCACATTAAATAAATCATGTGAAAGCAAACAGTTCAAATTGGGTGGCCACAGTTTATCCAAAACCACTAAACAGCCTTCCATTTGATCTTCCCTGTAACATACTGAATCAGGACTTCTTCACCACTGGTAACAGAAATAAATAAATAAATAACAAATCATCAGTGCTGGTTTTCACAATCATTTCAGAGTAATCTGAAATACAAACGCATGCCAAAATGAGTACTACTTTTGTGATGGCAATAAAATATTATTTATAAAGGAAGGTACATCTTCCTTACCCTGAACTTTATAACATGCTACACTCATACCAGCTAAATAAAGACCTTACTAAGGACACTTTGTTAGACCTCATATAAAGGCATCCCTAAAAAAAAAATAAAAAATGAAGGGCTGTTGTTCTGAGACTCCAGCTTACTGACAGGAATTTTACTGACTAACACTCACTCATGGCAGTTGCAGCCTTATGCTGCCAGGCTGAAGGACAATTAAAACTCACTGGCTATTAGATCACACTGGCCCCATGACAGAGTGTATTCGGATGCTGAGGCAGAAGCCCCCTAGCTCTGAGCCACTGCAAAGGCTGAACATTTCTGGGCATTTTACTTAAGACCAGCATCACTTGGGCCTTCTGCGCTGGCTGCTGTACTCGGATCACCAGTATGCGACCTGCCTGGGAGACTCAGGTAGACCGCAGCCTTCCTCTCTACCAAATACACCTTCAGTTGCTGTATTCCATTTATCAGGATAAGAACTTCTGCAGCACCTTCCATGGCAAAACCCGCAGTTCTTGCTGGTCATAAAGCTGCTTTTATTTCCAATACCTATGCAAAGTACATGCACATTTATATACATGCTTTCTACACGTACAGCTACAGTGATGCTATCACCTGGTTCAAGTGCTAATGATCCTTTGCAATCAAGTCAATGTGCAAATTTATTTTTTTCTATGACAACACCTTTGTGTTTTAAATGCACACGTTGCATCTAGCATGTTGTGGTCAGACTTCTGGGCTGTAAGTTAAATAAAATGTGATGCATAGTTACGTAACTGAAAAACATGAATTTATCTTCCTGCGGGTGACAAGCCTAAGAGCACAGCTGGAGCGTCCCCACAGCCAGACATCCAGGCAAAAGACAGTGTTAGTGTTTCCTTATCTCTTGCAAGCCACTATTAAAAGGGCCTCCAGCTTACAGCCAAAGATCCCACTGCAGAAGTATTCCTCAAATTTTGTGCTGCTAGTCATGAATTAACCAAGTCTGAAGATGCTAACAAGATAAATGCCAAAATATTCAAATCTGTCTAAACGGATGCACACTAAATAACCTGTGGCTTGACCAACAGAATTTTACAGAGGTATTTATATCCTACTCCATTAGGACTTCAAAGAAAATAGGGAAACTGTGATAGTCATGTACGTTCAGTTGCATTTCAGTCTTAATGAGGGTTTTCAAAACCTTTAAATTTACTTTGTTTATATTTTTAAAAAAACAAGACAACACTGACAGGAATAAAATGAAATTCACTTAGAAATAAGATGTTAGCCTAGTTATGTTTTATAGAACCCTGAAATCTGTTCACGAGTTGAAAACATCTTTCTACTTTTGCTTTAAAAGACACATGTATTATACAAAGCCCAATATCTGATTTTAAGTGCAGAGACACAAAGTTATAAGGAATGAAAGAAAGAAAGGAGTGATAAGAATTTCCTACATTTCTCTAATGTCTCTAGTCACTATCCTCTACATCTTTCAGCCCTACTGTTCTCCATACTTACCACCACGCAGAGATGATGACTATTGATGCGTGGTGCCACTCTCCTACCAACACATCCACTTTTACTAAAGCACGGCTCATTTTAGTGATACTGTTTTGACATACTGACAATCTGAAAGATACTCAGTATTCAGGAATGTTATGTGTTTCTTCTTTTGACAAATACTTCTGTGATATTGTTCAAAAATCTTTCATCTGAAATACAACTGTAGGGACAAAATAAACTTAAGAACAACACAGCCAAAACCAGTGAGAGCTTGCAGGCATTTCTGAGGGTGAGAAGGGAACAACCTCAAATGAAAAATGAAGTTTCTCATTGCAAGTGTCTTGAACAAGACATCTCAATTTTGTTAAGTGAGATTCAAGGATACAGTATAAGGTGTTTATCCCCCCCCCCCCCCCTTTTATTTCAAGGACCAATTTTGTTATTGTTGCTGTTACAGTTTGCTACAGTCATTGCTTTCTTTAGCTTGACGTTTGGGGATTTTTTTTTTTATTTTATTTTTAGTTTCACTTTTTTACTTAAATTAAACAAGCATTATTTTTCAAGCTGACACATTAGGTCATGGCAATTGTTGCCAGTTGAAGTAATACACACCAGCCATGAAAACAGACTTATTTTTGCCAAATATATCCAAGGTCAATCCCTATACTATAAATTTATTTAGCTTTGTGTATACCATGAAGGTATATACTTATTAGACCAGGATGTGCAATTTCTATAAACTCAAAAGAAAGAGAGACAGCCTTTTTCACATCAGATCATAAGTCACTCTGATGAAGATTATAGGAAGGGTCTGACAAAAGGGCAAATGTTTTATAACTATTCAGGATAAAGGACTGATGCACTTTCCACCATAGCATCTGGTACTGGTCAGTGCCAGGTACAGAGAGACACAGAGTACATCCATCGCAGCAGCCCCTGCACACTGGTCACCAGCATCCCTTCACCAAGGAGCCTGCAAATACAGGTTAGACAGAAATCTCACAAGTTGCAGGGGGGGAGATAGCTGTAGGGGAAGATACTGAATCACGCCCTTAGCAGCTGTTACTTAGCTATCACCACTTATTAGCATGTTCTTTCAGAGTTCCTTGAGAACTGTATGGCACTAAGAAACTACACATAAACCATATGCAAAAAATTTAAAGGTGAAGTATAAACTACAGTTTGGCCAGAGAGAACAAATAGCCTTCTAGATTCAGTGTCTAAGTGAAAGCATGAATTACAGCCTGAGGGAAGAATAATTTTGCATTTAGGAGACTTTCAAAAAATTTGGAATTGCTGGTCATGGGGATGACTTTGAAAATAGGCAAGTGAACTCCCTCACTTTCCAACCACTGAATCCTAGCAGGACTTGGGCTAGTAAGGAAAGAAACCTTGTCTCCAAATTTGATACATCCAGGTATTTCTCTGTAAATTGCCAATACAGCCTACTTCTGTAGAAGAGCCCACGCTGCACAAAGCCAAGAAAAGGATTTAACTGGGCCAGTAAACCCCTCACTTTTCTTACAGCCAGTCACTGGCCTCCCTCACCCACTGCTGGCCTCCCTTCTCTTCTCTACATCTCCTGACAACAAGTGAAATAAAAATGTATGCTGTCAAAGACTGATTTAGAAGAAAACCAAACTGTCCTGGTTTCAGCTGAGAGGGTTAATTTTCTTCATAGTAGCTGGTATGGGGATATGTTTTGGATTTGTGCTGGAGACAGCATTGATAATATAGAGATGTTTTTGTTCTGTGGACCTATTGTTGAGCAGTGCTTACACAGGGCCAAGGCCTTTTCTGCTTCTCACACCGCCTTGCCAGTGGGATGGCTGGGGGTGCACAAGAAGTTGGGAGGAGACACAGACAGGTGACCCAAACTGACCAAAGGGATATTCCATACCATATGATGTCATGCTCAGTTTATAAGGAGCTTGGGGGAAGAGGAAGAGGGGAAGCAGCGGTGTTCGGAGTGATGGCCTTTGTCTTCCCAAGTAACCGTTATGCATGATGGAGCCCTGCTCTCCTGGAGATGGCTGAACACCTGCCTGCCCACGGGAAGTGGTGAATGAATTCCTTGCTTTGCTTTGCTTGTGCGCGCAGCTTTTGCTTTACCTATTAAGGTAAAGTCTTTATCTCAACCCATGAGTTTTCTCACTTTAACTTTTCCAATTCTCTTCCCCATCCTGATGCGGGGTGAGTGAGTGAGTGGCTGCGTGGTGCTCAGCTGCCGGCTGGGGTAAAACCACAACACAAACCAAAAAGTTTATCAGTATTTCAGACACTTCTACAGCTGGTCATGCAGCAAAGAATACAGCATGTGCAACAAATTCTCCAGGCTTAGTGGTCTGCTGTAGAAAACCACTCACTTTTATTTACATTTTCATTCCTTTATGTTTACTTAAAGAGAATAATGAGTATCCATTAATACATTTTACAAACTACAACACTACAGATCATAAAACCTGAGTTTAACCAGTGTTGATTTAAAAGTCTTTGGTAGTTACTCCTTGTAAAATGTATTATTGGAAGCAAATTACTGTCTGACTGTTATTTAGAGTGTGGCAGTTAGAGCTTTTGCATATTTTATGACCTGTTGTCTTTCTCATTTAAAGAGCAGAAAGAAAGGAGACAGGGGAGCCGTGTTCTCTGTTTCTCAGGGGACAGGTGGATTCTGTCACCCCAGATGATGACAGAACATTAGAAATACTGAAATTCCGGTCACTATGGACAGCCTGAAAGATCAGCAAAAATAGTCTTATCAAAATGTTTTAACTTTGAAGTTTTATTTCTGAAAGTATGATGACACTACCCAACAACAGTCTACTAAAAATTATTTAAATTGAAAAAGCAAATTAAAGCAGCATATGTTTAAATGAAAGGTTTTAAGGGGACTCTGACATGGGATTAGGAAGAGCTGTTAACCACCCACTTGAAATCAAGGCTGCTTAGGAAAGTTATCATGAACTTTTATATAGCAACATCTTCTTCAGGTAATATATGCTGCCTAGTCTTAAGTGTCCTCAAAAGGGGGAAGGCAAATGGGAATTGAAAAAAATCACTAGTTCTTCACCTAATAAATTAACAAAATACCAACAAACTGCAAGGGAACAGCTTTTAAACTTCTGAAGTGCAACCAGAAACAAATCAGTGTAGTGGTACAGTTGTACATTTCTGGTTCAGCAAGTTATTTCTATGTATGTTGCACATTTTAAAATTTAATTTAAAAAATTACTTTTTCATTATTTTAACCAATTACCATGGAAATACAGTTTACCACAGATCATACATAGATTTTCTTAATCACCATTCCAGGAGCAATAAAAAGTATAAAGTTAAGAATCTGATTTAGACATATCCCATGCCATATAAATGATTACTTAAGCAAATATGTACAGCTGTCTGTGAAAGTACTTTGTTTTGCTAAGCTAAATTTACTACCAAATATTCACATATAGTTCATTAGGTTTTAATGAGAATCAGTCTTTCCATATCTCCATAAAAAGCAAACATACAAAAGGATTAAACTAAAAAAAAAACCTATAAAATTTTCTTCTGGATTTAGGTACACTTTTGTAGCTTTCTGATATCACCTTAATTTACATGACCACAGAGAAATGTAGCATGTGTCCTCTTAATAGGCAGAGGACACCACGACCATTACAATCTGCTCTGTTTGTCTTTTCGTATCCTCATTTCATTAAGGAACACAAAATTTAGTGAGAAGTTTACTAGCTATGAGAACCATCTACAGGCATAGAAAATTTACAAGTTTATACTACCCTCATGAGAAATCAAAATCCACTGAACTTTTCAGTTCTTATGCCGTCCATCTCCCTCCATATAGTAGGGAATCCAGTTTCCTTCAGAGTCCCAAAGTTTGAGCTGAACGATGAATGCTTTTTCCAATTCTCCTGAACCAAATGTTTTCTCTCTAAAGCTGCTGGCCAGACACTGGAATGTATTACAGGTAAAACTATAAGCTAGACTGTCTTAGGGTACCTTACCTTTTCAGCCACTTGTTGTTTATATCATTTTGTCCAGTGATGACAGCAATAAAATCAGCAGGTGTGTCATTAAGTGTTAAAAACTGCATTAACGAACAGTTTCAACCTTTAGAGGTAAAGAGTTGCTGCCTGATACAACATGGCACTTAAATTACACATAAAGGGACAAGGCACTTTTGAAGTCCTTATCCTTACCAGCAGCAAAAGTCTACTGATGTCTCCCAACCAGAAACACGCACAACTTTTTCACTGTCAACAGTGAGCACTGCTGTCTCTGGACTTTTACTGTAGCTGACAGCATCTACCTTTTCACTTAACATTAGAGCCCCTGGAATTAAAATGATTTCATTTTGTAGCATTTGACAGTTGTTAGCAGTTCAAAACACTTGCTGAACTACAGAAGGACAATTTTCTAGTATCAACATTTTCATTAATCATTTAGTATTAGCCTTTTAAAATATAATAATATAAATGTCTCTGATTTTTCTGAAAGCAAAAATTCCTGCTGTTTAAAATAAACTACTACTTGCAGCACAAACACACCTGTAGATAGTTGTAAAATTTTCCAGATATTTCAGTATTGGGAGTAAAAAAACCTCCTCAAGACAAACATATACATGGACAAAACTCATGGGGGAAAAGATAAGGAAAATTTTTGGTACTTTTTAAGGTAAGGCATCATTAGATGAAGAAGTTTTCCTTTTCTTTAATAACTTGCCATCCTCCAACAATACAGCAGCAGAGCCCAGATCTCCTCCAGGAAATATGGAGGCACAGAAGTCACCTGGACAGAAAGGAAGGCCAGCAAAACTTACAGTAAAATATGCTGCTGCATTGAAAACTTCTTAAAACTTTCTAAAATAATTTTATACTGTATTGCTCTGATGCTCACTATTGCACCTGCAAGTTACCAGCCAGCATGTTTTACTCCCTACCAGATGAGACCTTGCCTGGTTTTCTACCAGAATCTAGTGTTCTTTCAATGTAATTTCAGCTGATGGGGAAAATATATTTTCCTTCTCAAAAGTTCTTGCTATGGTTTTGCAACTAAAAAGCATGTGTCTCCATAGTAGACATTGTCTTTCATAAGTATATGCCACACGCATAAAGTTTAAAAAGCTTATTAAACAAATACTGCAAACATGTTAAACAGAAATGTATTTATGAAAGTGTATTAATCACTACTGATAATTATCCTTGGTCAGGTTTGACCGTTTTTCATCCCTCATATATGCTTTGATAAGATGTGTAACAGAAAAAAAAAATCTACAGATTACATGCCTGGACTAACACGTGAGGATAAAAGATTAAAACATATTACTACAGAAGCACACTGGTTGTGAACTTTACACAGATAGATTTAAAAAAAAAAAGTTATATGGTTAACATTTTACTCAGTCTTTAAAGCAATATTTACTTCTTGAAAAGTACCTACCTTAATAATCATAATATTTTTCTGTGTAGTTGAGGAAGCTTCTTCAAACCTAAAGGAACAATGCAATTTTCATTTCTTCTTCAAATATCTATTGCTACAAGAACCTACCTTATGAATTAAAATGAGGATATAACCTTTTTCCAAAAGCAAATGGGAGTATAAGGCATTTAAACTAGGAGTCAGAGAATGAGCATAGGAGTCACTAGAAACCAAAAAACATACCTCATTCACAATTACACATGCCAGGATCAGGGATTTAATTCCACAGCCTCACTGCCATACTACTAAAGGAGTCCACCAACAGCTGCAGCCTTCTCCTGCCCTCTCATGCAATCAGCTTGCATGCAAAACCTTTGCTATTGCACAACTGGAAAGCAAGGGGCCCTGAAGCTATACAACAGTTGCTCTTCATAAATAAATTTCTAAGGCCACCCTTGAAATGTGACAAATCTTGTGCCTTCTGATGTATCTGAAGCATTATTTTTATTTTTCACCTGGTGGATAAATAAGCAACTTATCAGAGTATACATAAGCAAAACCAAGAAAGAGTTACCCAGTCTTTCTAAAAAAAGATAAGGCTGATGGAAACACATGTTCAAACGTGTACTGAAAGACAGAGATGGTATCTTAGAGCTACTCTTAAGATGAAGGGCAAGTTTTCATGGCTTCTCCAGGCACAAAACCGATTTACATCAAAGGACTGACTGAGTTCACGACCTCCAGATGAAAAGCCCGTGCTTCTGCTCAGTAGGAGCACGATGAAAACATTTTCTGTGGTAAGAATTCGGACTATCTGTATCACTTTCTGGAAGCAAAATACAGAATTTCACTTTGTAAAATCCTTCTTGTGATGCCAGGAAGAAGGCAATTTGTTCCTGTTGCTAAAATGCAAAGTGACCAACCTGATTGTCTCTGGAACGATGAGACACACAGCAGTTGCTACTTTTCTCTGCACATAAGCATAAGGAATCAAAACTTTGAAGAACAGGAGACAAGATTCACGATCTTCTCTTATAAGTTACTTTGGCTATGCTAATTACTTATTTCAAGCATAAGTTCATAGTCTCTCCCAAGGCAGGAAGCAGTAACTATTAAAAAGATGTGAATTTTCATGTCTGAAACCTACTGTGTGCCTACTGCAAGGGGAAGCGTCTGTGGCCTTGACACCACAGGATCAAGGAGCTCACAACCTTTTCACACCATTTTAAGCCCAACATGAGCCTGATATGTTTGGCATTAACAAGTGACAACTTGCCCTAAAAGATGCATTTAAGCTATGACTGGTTTACAATGCTCTATTAATGAAACCCTGCCTGTACATTTGATCCACCCTTTTCATAATTTCACAAACATTTGATTTCTACCGACGCAAATTCTAAAAATGACTTTATTCTGTAATCATACTAAATCAGCAGTCCAGTTGTTTCAAACAGTTGCACTGTCTAATCAGGTATTATATGTTGAAGACCAAAGCACCTATGACTAAAACTAAAAATTACAGATCATGCTCTTACTAGTTAAAGGTATCCTGCTTCTTCATCCCTCCTTTCCATAGATGCCATCCATGATGCTCAGATGTACAGTTTTAGTCTTAAACAATAACACAAAATTGACTTGTTTCAATAGCAACTAGTAAGGCAGTAAATTAACAAATATCCTTTTTCTCCCCCTCTCCACTCTTTTTCTGCAGGAATACCTACCTGTGCTACTATCCATTGAACAAGTTTGGGCTAGTATTCATAACTAAATTCACAAGAAACACTTTGGAATTAATCTGAGAGAAGTAGCTTAAATTCATAGACATGAGCTCGTGCACAAAGAAGAGCTAGGGTTGTGCACATTGGTTACTTTTGCATTTACAGGTATACACACACTATGATTTTACCTCATTTTCCTTCGAAGGAAGGACTAAATGACATATTTTAGCACAGAATTTAGTTCTATACAAAGAGCTTCTCATAAGACAGTTAGTAAAGAGCCAACAGACAATGTTGAGCTGCCAATATTCAGCTTACAATGTAAAATGAAATACCTTTCACAAGATTTACTATGTCAGTGGTCCAAGTGAGAGAAAAACAAAAATCAATGTACATAATATTTGTACTGAAGAACTAAGTTTGGAATTTTAGGTTGGAAAAACTGAGAGAAAAACAAAGGAATACACAGGAGTTCCATGAAGTTTCTTAAATAAAATTTGAGGATTGAGGATCACTTCCTTCACTGTATTTTCTGACATTCAAGAGAGTAGTAAAGAATTCCTCTAAAGGCTCAGTAACATGGAAACCGCTTCTATAACAGCCATAGATTCAGTTTTCAACTTTGTAAAAATGAATTTAAAATAACTTTAAGGTGAATTCACTTCAAGCGCCAAGTACTGTTTCCTTCCTTTTTCAAAGACATAGAGCTATTCAGTGAAATTACAGCATGTGTTAATATGAGATTTAATATATCTCCAAAAAAGGGCATTACAAATTAACGCATTCCAAGAACATATGCCAACAGTACTACGTCAGTACAAAACCAAAAATATTATTGTTAACATAAATGCTAGTTCTCACTGCAGCCTTCTGCTACAGCTGTTAGGAGAGCAATGAAAAATTCCCTTTTTGTAACTGTTCAAGCTCTGTTAGTTTTGTATCCCTGTAGATCTACCACCCTTCCTTTTAGGAACTATCAAAATCGTCTTTCACTGTAGAACATTCTTGCACTGGAAAGATTAGGATAAGCAGAGTGAGGTTTTGCCCTGACTTTTTCATAGGTTCCCTGCATGAGTCCATGTTAAGTCATAAACATACCTGTTCCACAGGAACCCTCTGTAAATAAAATAACCACATGTTGCACACTGGGGTGGGGCAGGTCTATATTGATTTCTGTCAAGTACACTGAAACATTTTGAAAGTCATTAGACAATCATGAAACATTGCTTTACTATTTAAACATAAAACTTTCCAACATAATCAGCTAACTATTTTGTAATAGTATTTGATAAACGTTGCTGTCTACATGGGTAAAAGGATTCTATAGCAAATGGGCACCTCCCAGAGAGAGCCCATTGTAGCAGTGTGGCAGTACCTACCAACACAAAGTAGAAGTATTTTCTACTCCTTGCTCTCCTCCCTTGAATCTTTTTCAGCTTCTAATTTATAGAAGCTGAGAACACACATGGATGTTAACATGCTTGACAGCAGCCACATCTAGCAAAGATTCAACCCTTGTGCCTGCTACATACTTCAGTTTTCATGACTCATCTCCAGCTTTCCAGAGGAAAGTCAGTCCTACTGGGCAATATACAGCTAGCAATACCTTTTACATGTTCACAATAGAAACTGTGAGAAATTTAGCCTAAAAGAATTCACCAAGCTTAAAGCAGTGACTAAGCCTACACAAACACAGATATAAGTATAATGGGAAATTAGGGCAGAAGACCAGTGCTATATTCTGCTTTCCAGGTAAAAGATCCACATAAGCCTGTTAATACTCATTTCAAAACATTAGTTTATGTATAATCGCAGGACTGTAAGAACTGCACAGTTCAGAAAATCCAGCCTTCCACAACTGCAAGCAAAAATGTAATTTATATGCTTAAGACCTACAACAACCTACCTGTCCTATGTGCTCTATAATACTAATTTAAAGGTAATAGGTTAAAAAGGCCAAGAATATATTTAAAAAAAAAAAAGTTAAAATGCAGCACAAGCAGCTAGCCAGGAAGCTCAAGTGCATTATCAACGTCCCTACCCTAAAGGAGAAATTGTTAAGTGTTCAGGATCTACCATGAGTACATTTACATGCTATCAAAGGAGGTAAAACACCACAGGTGCCATAACTGGCAATATAACTTTCCTCCTAGTGATAAATCTCACAATTAGTGAGCACTCTGGCAAAAACCACACCCACCAGCAATACCAGAAGTTTTTTTAGTATCACTGGTAACATAATTGCAACTTTGCCAAAGTCCTATCTTTGGCTGCAGTCCATAGAGAGCATTTCTGAATGAGACACAAACCACAAAGACTCCAATGGCACAATGGGTGAGAGGGTCCCTTCCTGATCTGGAAGGTGACCAGTGGAAACCCCAAAGCCTAAGATTAAAGGGAACCCAAACACAGTACAACCCAACAAATGGTATTTTTTCTAGTTCCCTCAAAAGTAACACAATTACCCTCATCTCAGCAGAATATAAGCTTACATTAGCACAGCTTCAGGATTACCTATTCCATTTCCTTGCTACATCCTTCAATTCTGTCTAGAAGAATGTCCCCTCTAGGCTGAAACTGGCTCCACATCAATTTAACACCTGCTTTCCTATAGGGAGGGCAGCAAATCCATGACATAAGGAAGACTGACTTACAGTGAGTGGGTGGTCCCTCAGTGCCAACTATGGAGAATACAAATCTCCTCCTCTTTTACAGCAGTGAAAATCTGAGCAATTCCATTAGGCAAGATGTGGCAAGCTCACACGAGTCTGGTGTTGGACCTGAAAAACAAACAAAAAATAAGACGAGAAATAAAACTTCCTGCTGCATTGTCCTTTCATACCTGGGAAGCACAAGGGAGGTAAGGAGTACAATATATGAATATCTGGAAAAATTTCTAGCTTGTTTTTTGTGTGTTTCCCCCCCCAAAATATTTCCCTAAAATATAGCATGTACAGCTATATCTTCCTGTCCTGAAAGATACGTATTAGAAGTTCAGGTTAGCAACATACTCCTATATAAATAGCAACTAAGTTTTAGTCTACTAACTGAGCAATGAATTTTGTAACAGAAATCTTTCTTGCCCCAAGGATCTAGAATTCTGCTCAAGTGTGTAACTCTACTGAGGGCGTAGGGAACCCATTCAAACATCTTGTCAGTACAAAAAAAAAACGAAAGAAGAATCCTGCACAGAAAGAGATGCCAGGGGCACTACCCTGACAAACTCGTATCAGTCATCAACTGTTGCTTTGAAGCAACCAACATGCCGTTTTGACATTTAGGCAAATGCACTTTTTCTGAAGACAATCCAATGTTACAGTTTTGTCAGCCTACATGACTTCTCTGTAAAATATGAACACTACCAAGCAGAGATGGCTTATGACAAAGTTAAATGTGCTCAGTTTCAGACAAAAAGGATAAATAGTTTAGCCTCTGCATTCATAGACTGTATGGTTCTTCATTCCAATTATTAGATTTGAATTTCTGTTGCACCTGGTCAGTTCCCATATCAGCTTGATGATAATCTTTCTAAAAGTCTGTAATCAACACCAGAGGAACCAGTACCTGTGTACCATGTATCATTTACAATTTATAAGAACTAACACCTCATTAAGCTTCCTCTGGTGCTCTGAGGCTTTCCTGATCTTTTTTCCAGATAAATATGAGAAACAGAGAATTCCTCAAATTATTTGTACCTTACCTCCAAAACTGTTATCCACTGTTATAATTTAACTTTTTTTCTTAGCTATATTTACTACACACTGTCAATAGACCACACAGCTTCGTTTCAGTAATGGAACTAAATTCTTCTACATTTCTTGAATTACTGACATTACTGCCCTTATTTAGTATTATTCTTAAAATGTTAGCATATTTTCCAAGGAAAAAGGAAATCCTCTTCCCTGTTTTCAACTCACTGAGTTTTAAGCAATAATTTTGCCTTCTCTTGTCAGTTGTCTACATTTAATAACTCTTAATTTCATGTTTACACTCAATTCCTTGCTGCTTCTATTCGTTACATTCCTGAAAATGCCACCGCCCCCAGCTGGCTTGGAGTCTAAACATCTAAGATCTAATTTTAGCATTAGATTTTTTTAATGTATGAACTTGTATATTTTTAATAATAATCCAAATATTAAGGGTGGAAGTTTTTAAAACTAAAACAAGAAAGAACACTTGATGTGTTAACTTTGATATTTTATATTAATCTAAGGTTCTTTCAATTTGTGCTGCCTTTTGAGATGAGAGACCTAAAATAGCTATTAATGTAAGAGCCTATTGACATTTTTAGCTTGTAGGAGCGTGCAGTGGGCAGACACAGTTAAAATAATAACATATTTCAGTGGTGAACCAGCTTTACAATTTTATTACTCAGACTTTCCCAAATCTATGGCTGGCGTTTTTCCCAGTAGCTCAGAAATTAAGCTGTTCTACATTTAAAATTTCCAACTAATCATACACCAAAAACTTCTCATGGTTAAGGCAACAAAAATCACCTTATGATAAGCCTTTGAAAAAATAAATAAAAATACCTAGCTTTGAAAAATAGTGCCTTTAATTCTTTGTGTTATTTAGATGAATAATGTAAGAGGAATAGGAAAAAAAATCTGATATAGGTTAGAGACAATTATATTAGTTATCAGGAGTATATTACATATCACATTGAAATAGCAGTGACCCTAGAGGGACCCCAAAGGAAAGTAACAGATACAAGGGAACACAACCTAAACACTCTCCCTCACTAGGCACATTAGGCCATCAGCAGTTCTGTACTAACTTCCAAAATACATGATGGCTTTAAAAAAATAAGTTAAAAAAATCACTATCCCAAAATTAAGAAAAATAATTGAGCTTTTCAACATAGCCCACAAGGTCAGACCTTATACAGCAACGCCACAGATTGCGGGACAGGAAAGGGGAGTTTCCATTTCCACCATTTCAATCTCAAAGCCTTTATTTAGCTAAGAGTTGCCCAAAACAATATCCAGAATTTTCCACTTTATTGTGCAGCCCCCTGTGTAAGAATTTGGCCTTGTCTTCACAACTACAGAATTCATGAACTCCATGCCATCCAGAACAAGCCAAATGCAGGGGCCTTCACCTTCACCCACGAACAAACAGAAAAATTCTAGAGCCTGATACATTGGAATAGAAGGATAAATTGAACAATAAACATGTCCCTCAGTGGGTGACTACAGCTAATGTGAGCATCATAGAGGGATGCTCATTTGATGCAGAACAGAGAAAATTAATTATTTGGTACCCAAGGAAAAAAAAAAAAGAATGAACATGCATTAATTGACCTTTTAACAACTCTACAACAATTCATTAAGCTGTTTTGTACTGTATTAGTCCCAAAGAAGCTACACATTTTTAAGTATTTCTGGAAAAGCCTACCAGGAGTGTAACAAAGACCTAATCTATCAATAGAGTGTAATTTGGTGTAAATCTGCAGCATGCAGAACTGGACCCTTGGAGAGGAACCAGCCAATTCTCTCCCTTCTCAAAGTTAACCGTTTATTTCTGCTGCGAGTCCTACTAAAATCAGTAGCAACATGACTGCAGAGTGGGAAATGAATCCAGTTAATAACCAAACAGGAAAAAGGCCAGATATTTAGCTACACTGCTGAACCAATTCATTGCATGAACATGCCGCCAGTGTACCAGAGATGAAAAGAACAAATCAGGCAGCTGCAGACAGGAGGGTAGAGCAGAACTACCCTTTTTGGAAGCACCACAGGATTATGATGGTTTACACTGAAAATGGAACAGTAGGAAGAAAGCGATGGAAGAGTAAGAAAGCAAGCAACTTGCCCGAAACAACCTGCAACAGCCATGACTTCTAAAATTCAGAGTTTAACGAATGTGCACAAAAGCTGCCAGTAATGCCAAGTCTAACTGAAACCAAACATTAAAAATCTTATAGCTTGCATGATGGATAAGCTAGTTACAAGTGTCATTATATAGTGCTAGCTTTAATTGCTCTAAGCTAAGTATAGCTTTCAGAATTTAATAGCTCCCCCTCAGCTTTTCTGTCTTTCAAGGACAGAAAAATCTTCCCGTTCGAAAAAAGCACACAGGCACCACAGTTGTACGTTACCACAGAGAAGCAGGAAGCAAACCATTAAGATGATTAAGTTAGAGTCTCCAGTTAGAGTCACAAGATAAATTGCTTTCCTATTCCACCACTCTGGTTCCAGTTACAGCGAGCGGGTGACAGAAGCATGCATACCTGCTCCTTTGCAAGCTAAGCCATTTTGTTTCTTTATTAGCGAACTGTACTGAATCTTGCTCACCCCATGTTTCCAGTCAAGATGTTGCCTTTACCAGCAAGCTGCCTGGTACCCACATGCTTCTTCCTGTGCCACCTAGCTAGGCACCGCAGGGTAGGAAGAGGAAGAGAGAGTCTCCTGCACACCCATGCAGCCTGACCCTTCCCTGCAGCATTGCGGTGGCATGACATATATATCAGGATCCAAAATCTGCTATGGCAGCACCCTGATAAAGGCAAGAAACAAGTTCTCTCTTCTGTCTTCTTATAGCAAATGAGGAATTTTAAAAAAATTAATGAAGAGTTCTATGTGGCAGGCTTCAGTTTCCCTCTCCAAGCTGATAAAGGGTTTCAAGGCAGAAAATCTGGCTGACAGCTAGAAATGCATTCTACAGATTCAACATTTCTGTTCACCTTCATTTTAGAGGTCAGTACATAATTGAAGAGCCTGCAATTTTTCTACAATTCAGGGAATTCGGGGGAAAAAAAAAAGCCACTGCTGCAATGGCAGTCTTTCTACTTTCCCTCAGGCCATGACTACAAACCCCCTTCTCTCCATCCCCAAATCATCACCTGGCTTTTGCCCTCTACTTATTTTCTCTCTAGTTTCATCCATCCTCTTCTCTTTACTGAGCTGAATTCTTATTTTTTATTAAGAGATCTGGTCGTCTTCATCCATCTTTGCTGAAAGAGGAAAAGAATAATGCTACTTATGGAAAAGAAAGTATTGATCAGACTGTATGAATTACTGAATGTCACATTAGAGCTGAAGAGATGGGCCAAAGACTCCAGGTTTGCCCATGTTACAGAGCTGTGCATGCACTGTAGGAGTGCCAGCTGGAGGTCTGCCAGGAAGTAGCTACTACACCAAATAAGACCAAAGGTAGTATGCCACAGCTTTTCCTGTCCCATGACCTACCATTTCTGAGGTGCAGACCAGGCTGCATAAAACAGGTTAAAGGAACTATGTATATTTGTTGCTTAAGTGAGATTTGAAAATGAGCCTCCTGACATGCACTGTTCTGTACTGGAACATCCATGCTGCACTGCTAGCTGAGCTGCCACAGAACAGAAAGGCTCCCTACCGTCAGTGCAGCCCTAGACAGACGTCATCTATCCACTTCTGATAAAGCACAAAATCACAATGCTCATTGCCATTAAGACTTTTCCTTCTGAAGTAACAGACCAAAACGTGGATAAATAGCATCAAAACCCGGGATGAATACTGGAAGCACTTTGTATACTAGATCTGTCACTCTTTCAGAAGAATGCTTTAAAACTCTGCCCATCAAAACAGCCTATTTAATACAGATAAACATTTAAAAAACCCACACAAAACACGTACACAACATTATGCATCTGCTACAGATAAATGTAATCTTAATGCTACATGTTAACTGTTGTGAACTGGAGCTGAGTGACCTAGAACTCTGCAGGGCTTTTCCTAGTTCAGCTGTTCCGCTCTCGGGCAGGGCAGAGCAGCCTGCCAGGTGTGGCTGCACAAGTCTGGAGCACCAAACAACCTCTCACACTTGCCCCACATATAAAACCATCATGTAAGGTGCAGTGAGTAGAGACATACCATATGTGGCCTTTTAAGAAATTAGTAGAAACACTACACAAGCAGAAGGATGGAAGAACAGTGGAGATCAGCCAAAGTAACCATGATATCAGTCTGGGACAGTAAGCACGCAGCTACGTGACTGTCCACTAAATCTGGATCTGGGGATTAGCAGGAGAGAAAAGATACCAGAAAAAGGTGATTTGTTTTCTTGCCACCAGAAATACCGGACAGATTTCACTCTCCTCTCCAAAATTAGAACACCTACGTAAGTATAACCCCTTCTTCTTTTCCTGTTAGTGTCACATGTATACGCAGAGACACACACACAAAAAAAGCATCATCAGTCTCAGGTCAGGACTGTTGAGGCCTGAACGTTTACAAAACTTTCACAGAAGCATTAGTTAAAAAGCAATTATGTTAAAACAACAAGATTCATCAGAATAAATATATACCACCCTCCAGAAGCTGCAACCTATTCACAGTAAGTTTATTCAGAGATTATGATGCCTACAAATTCCAGAATCTATTTATTTACTAGATGCTTTTTTCTACATCTGTTGACCTGCAAAATTGCCTCAGCTGTATCAATAGCTGCTGAAAAATTCTGGCAACAGCTACTACTACTACTACGTCTGTGACTTTGTAGGGAAAGAAAACTATATATAAATGTTTTCTGTTAAATATATATATTCACTTAAATGTAGCTTAAGATTTTTTTTATTGTTTTGATGTAGATAAAGTCACATATAAGTGAGTGCTTTCACAATCTGATCAAATGGTTCACATATATTGGCCCTTCCCCTTCCTCCTTGCACTTTACGTATTTCCCTGCTGATCTGAAGCTATATTCTTTCTTGGTGTTCAAGGTTACTTAAGTTACAGTCAAAGAACAGAGGGGGGTGCAGAATCAAAAGATTATTTATATGGCAGGACTTCAAACAATTGATCCAGCTATATCTCAAGGGATTTTATAAAGAGGTATTAAAATAATGAGAGAGAGAAATGGGTGAAACACTGGAGTATTCAGTGTCTCATTCAGGAGACAAGGACATTGAGCGTCTAGGACATGGTGACACACCCAAGAAAGGATTTACAGATGAAAGGGAGAAGTGAAAGTTGTTGGGCACCCACGCAATCTCCATATCTAACCTCACTATACTAGCAAAAGAAAATGAGGATGTGGCCAAGAAGGACGCTTATCTCTGATCATTTGATAAAGGACTAAAAGTCCACAGATGAGAACAGGGGTCAGGCAGACAAGTAATCTGCCCTAGTAAACAGGCATGACCAGATAAAACATTTTGAAGTATTTGTGAAAAGAAAAAAAAAAAAAAAAAAAAAAGGAAAAAGAAAAAAAACGGGCCTATACTACAAAACTGATGAACTTGAATTAGGTACTAAATACAAGGCTAGATATCACAGGGACAATGGAGTCTTATTGGCTACAACACACATCGAAATGTACACACTATTAAGAAATACCAGTAGTGGTAGGGCTGGTACATATCTACGCCACTTAAAACTGTGATAGATTAAAAAAAAACAAAACAAAACATACAACAAACCAGAAAAACCCACAACACAAAACCACCACTGCAAAAGAACGAACAGAATCCTTCTGGGTCCAAAAAAAGTACTTTCAAAAAAAAAAAAAAAAAAAAGGACAGTCCTGCTCAGAGCGCTGGGAGTCTGCAGTAGATTCCAAGAAACCAGCCTTGGTACAGATTTTAATTTATTAGAATGAAAAATATCACGGTGAATTTGGCATTACAGATGATTAACATGTCAGAATCAAGTAAGTAATAAGCAAAAGGAACCAGTTTAAGTAGTCAGGTAGACTGAGGAATTCACACTCTGAAAATGCAGAACAGCTGCTTCATTAAATGTGCAGAAATGAATCTGGAAATTCCTCATGGGATGCAGTGTGCAGCAGACAACGTGCAAGATGAAATAAGCTTAACTAGATAAATAGCTTGCCTACCCCTCCCAAAAAGCCAGGGAAGGAGTTGATTAAAGTAGTTGTACACCATACGTTAGAGTACAGAAACAAAGTTAAAACTTTTAAAAAAATTATTTAAAAGCTATTAAAAACAAAGTTCTTCAACAACACATCAAAACTAAGTGAAGTACTAAACTGGTAGTGAAAATTTCTTGGTAAAGAAACAAAGACAGGATGTCTACTATGACACAAGCCTGGACATTATCACAACCAGCGTGGAATCAAAGTAACAGCTTCCTGAGCATGAGTTGAAAAAAAACAGATGATACTGCTACAGACTGCTGAAAGGCAGATTAAATTGTACATATAGTTGCAAATAAAACTTTCATGCATTCTGAAGTTATTGTACCTACTTCATCTCTAGCCAATATAAACATTTAAAAAATGTAAACTGTGCTTTTTAAGCATACAAAAAAACAGATATTCTATGACAGCAGAAGAGCAAACAGAATACCTGTCATTAAGATTGGAGGTGAGGGGAGAAAATGGAAAATAAATCAGCCCTACTACAATCAGTAACATGCAAGATTTCAGATTAAGTCAAAGAGTCAGAAGGAAATGGTATCAGATTTTTTTTTTTCAAATTAAAAATACAAGGGAAATCTGTAGATCTCATGTGGACCTGATAACAACTGCATAAAAAAATTAATAAAGCTGTCAATGATCTTATTTAGTAAAATAACTGATATACCACTTACCAACATTACTATTGCTGATTTAACCTGTGCTGCAAACTGACCTTGCCTTAATGCTTTAAAGTTTCCATTAATAAAAATAAATTACTTCAGCTTTACTCACTTATATGTATTTCTTTTGTGAACAAAGGTTTGTTGTTTATTTTTAAGGTATATTAATTTCAAAAAGTGGCAGGTCAAGGAAACCGTACTTTTTAGAATCTGTGTTTAGGCTACCAGACATACGAGATTCTACTACATCAGTTCTGACAATTAAATTGTTGATATTTTCTTCTTGATTTGGTGTCATTACTCTGCATGCTCATACCTTTCCGAAGATGATGACTGCACTTTCCAGAGTTCTGGGACTCAGATACACAGAAACAAGCATTTCAGAATCTCATTGCAAGGAGGAATTAAGGGATCAGACCAGTTTTCTTCAATTCCCTTCTTCAACAAAGCCAATCCAAGCACAAGTCTAGCCAATCTATGCCTTGTGATTTTTGTTTGCACTCCTCCTACATCCCACAAAACATTCTTCCATGCAAATGTTTCGGTGGCATTGACAGACTGGGCAAAAAAGTTGTATTTACTTTACACTTGTATTTACTCAGAACAGCCCCATTAATCTCGAGGACCAAAAAGAACCACAGGGAAGTAAAAAAAGCAGTTTTGTCAACCAGAATAAGAAGTGAGAGTTACGTACACTAATATATATAAAAATCTGTTTCCCAGCCCTTTATCCCTTGTTCCCTTACAAAATACCATCCTTCCTCTCAGCTATAAGTAAATTAGGCTAGGCTAATATAGAAGATATGATTTTATTGATAAAGTAATGCACAACTGATGCACAGCCTACACCTTCTCTCAGGTAACCCATTGTGAAGTGGATCAAGTGGCAATGCACTTGCAGACTGTTAAGCAATTAAGAATGAAAATCCCCCAAGAACTCAAGTTCTGCAAGACATGAGTGCTGGGAGAGAGGCAATAGTGAGAAAGGCATTACATCTTCCCAATATTCAAGGGACAAACTTTTTTTTTTTGTTTAGAACATAAAATTCACTGAACAGCAAGCAAAGATGATCCTTTTGCAGAAGGGCTCTGCACAATGAACTACTATTAAATAGTTTAATTTGGGAAAAGCAGAAGCAAACAACTCATCCTGCACTGAATAGAGGGTGTGTTTATGCTAACTATGCATTCTAGTCATATTAAAGTAAATAATGCAAGCTCATTTGGCAAGGAACATTTGGTAGTTCAATGTGAACTGTCATTGTGTCTGGATTATCAAGACTGAAATGGCATCCACAGTTAGGAAAATGTGGATGTTTTCAAATGCTGAGCCATGCCTCAGAAACCAAGATTTCCTAAGCCTATTCAAGTAGGAAGCATTCACCACCACAGACAAGTCCCACAAACATTTCCCAAAGTGAAAAACACTCAGTCACTTGATGATACTGAGATACGGCCACCATTCTACCACTGAATTACTTTGAAATTAAGGAAGCCTCTTGTTTAAAAATAAAGAGATGGCTGACAATACAGTTAGAAATAAATGGGAAGTTGCATCTTCCCTTCTCAGCTTATCAAACTAATCAACTAGGACTAAAAGGAGATTATTAAATCTTGCCTGATGAAAACAATGACCTTGTATGCATTTAAAAATACTCAATGGTGTCCCATTACTTGAAATTTAATCTTCTAAAATGTAAGATTATCACCCGTAAGGGATCTTCAGTAGACTAGCAGTTGCATGCATATATAATGGCAGAAGAAAGTGACCTTAAGTGTTCCTGCAATAAGGAAAAAAAGTATTTTACAAGTCACCCTCCTCAAGTACTCCATTTTGTGAAAGCCTGACAAGACAACTGTCCTGGACTGTCCTGGTTTCAGCTGAGAGGGTTGATTTTCTTCATAGTAGCTAATGTGGGGTTATGTTTTGGATTTGTGCTGGAGACAGCATTGATAATATTGTTCTATGGACCTATTGTTGAGCAGTGCTTACACAGGGCCAAGGCCTTTTCTGCTTCTCACACCGCCTTGCCAGCGGGATGGCTGGGGGTACACAAGAAGTTGGGAGGAGACACAGACAGGACAGGTGACCCAAACTGACCAAAGGGATATTCCATACCATATGACGTCATGCTCAGTTTATAAGGAGCTTGGGGGAAGAGGAAGAAGCGGTGTTCAGAGTGATGGCATTTGTCTTCCCAAGTAACCGTTATGCATGATGGAGCCCTGCTCTCCTGGAGATGGCTGAACACCTGCCTGCCCACGGGAAGTGGTGAATGAATTCCTTGCTTTGCTTGTGCGTGCAGCTTTTGTTTTACCTATTAAACTGTCTTTATCTCAACCCACAAGTTTTCTCACTTTAACTTTTCCAGTTCTCTCCCCCATCCTGATGGGTGGAGTGAGTGAGCGGTGGAGTGAGTGAGCGGTTGCGTGGTGCTCAGCTGCCAGCTGGGGTAAAACCATGACAACAACTTTTTTGTTGTTGTTCCTTCTACTAAAACAAACAAACAAACCAACCCCAAACAAACAATAAGTCTCATATGCCAAAGTGACATCCTGGCAATGGGTCTGCTGTTGATTTTCAATTAGAAGTGTTGATACTGCTGAACTTCAAAGAGTACAGTACAATATAGTATTATACATAGGAAAATAAGCTGTGAAATGAAGTGTGTGTGTGGAGAGAGCCTACAATTCAGCTATCCTGTGGAAAATTCTAACATCTTATCTCCAAATCTGAAACGAAATTCCATATTTATTCAGTGAATTGCATGAAAAAAGTCTATTTCAGCAGTACATTTAAATTGTTATTCTAAGAAACAGGATGTTAAAAAGCTTGTTTCAACAAAACAAACTGGACATCAGCTAAAAGGCAAGAACTTTATTCACAACAGCAGTTCCCTACCTCAGAAAGTTCTCCTTTCTCAAAAATTTGAGATTCTCTAAGAACCAGGAAATATTGAATAAGTGAGCCTTAGTTTTATAAGGTTATCATAATATTGAGTGCTTCTGGTTTTAATACCTTGCAGATTACATAGGTGCATTTGATGGACAGTAACAAATCTGCTAATTAACTCTGTGTATTATTTTTTAAACAGGAAAGAATGAATGGATTTATACTTCCTGAATTTCAGCAGCTGTGGCACTAGTGTAAGAGCTTTGGATCATTACTTCCTAACAAGGTCACTCAATAAAAAAATATCAGTACCATTCAGTTAAGGAAAACAAGAATCAATCATAATACTTTGGTCCAATATTTTGCTCAACACCCAAACTTTAAATGTCATTTCCCTTTAGATCTGTTTTTTGGATGGAAGGTTAAGAGTAACATGAGCAAAACAGCCCCTCATGCCCAGCCCAAGAATCTAAACCCAGCTGGATGCCTGCTCAGCCTAGCAGTGGTACAGATACCACAGCCGTAGGCAAATGAGGGTCCATGATACATCTTAGCTGTCCATCATTTTATTTAGTAAATAGTATTTGTTGATGCTAGTAAGGGTAAGCCTACTGAACTAACTTCTTTAAAAACAGTAGCTTTCTTGCCAAGACCTGACAAAGTCCTGTAGGCTAACACCTAAATTCTTTTCCTTCCATTGTTTGACCTTAATCAGAAAACAAACAAGAAATATCAACACTTCTTTCCTAATGTGGTTGTTACTAGAGCTCAATAACAGGACTAGATTCAGCCTAGATTCTCCTCTCTTCATACACAAATTCCTTGTTATTTGACCTTGCTATCAGCAAATTAGCAAACCCCATTAGTTCTAGTTCTCTTCTATTTCTAGAAGTCAAATTCTGTCAGACAGCACCAATCCTCCGTAAGAAGCCTGTTCCAACAATGGCTGCACCTTGCTGTATGAAAGATGACCTGTTTCCCAATCACAAGGTTGCTTATTGACTCGAAAAAGAACACAAGGACTTTTGGCTTTTCCAAAATAATTTCTAGATCTAACAGAGCTTGAAGAGCAGACTTGCAGTAGACTAAGCTTCAAAATACATTTGTAGAATTATCACAGACCAGCTGAGGTTGGAAGGTACCTTTGGAAGTCATCTGGTCCATCCTCCCTGCTCAAGCATGGCCACCTGGAACTGGTTGCCCAGGCCCATGTCCAGACAGTTTTTAAACATCCCAAGGATGAAGACTCCACGACATCTCTAGGCAACTTGTGCCAGTGCTTGGTCACACAGTGGGAAAAAAAAAAAAAATTCCTCATTTTCAGAGGGAATCTACTGCATTTCAGTCTGTGCCCATTGCCTCTGGTCCTGTCCTGCTACATATCTAAACAAGTGGCAAAACCATTATCAGAATGTTATCTTTTAAGGAAACTAAACATGGCTATTCCGGGTGATACTACTAACCCCATTTAACAGTAACAGCAAGTAAGATGCAGTTCTGAGAATCTTCCAGGACATCACAGCACCAGGGTAGACCACAGAGCCTTATTAATCACTCTTACCAGCAAAAAAGAAGTTAGGGAGAAATCTTATCTTCAAGCATAATCTTAATAACACCTCTTGCTTTTTTTGTTTGTTTGTTTTTGTTCCATCATCACTTATTTAAAAAGCAAATACCTGCAACCTTTTAGCAATAATGCCAGCTCCAAATAGCCTGATGCATACTAGGTGGCCTGCTTCTTTTGAGGTGGTGAAATCATTGCTAAAAAATGGACTAGTAAGTTCTTAGATCATCTGCTACCTAAATGGCTGTGTAGTTCCCAAGAGAGAGGTCACGTGCCACTGAGCTGCACAGAGGCAGATGCATCCAATTGTGGGGAGGAAACCCCACACAGTTACCAAATTATAGAAAGGTATCTCTCAGCAAGTACCAGCCTGCCTGCCTTTGGCAAACAGCAAGGTATCAGGCAGTCAACCTGTGAAAGCCACCACAAACTCCTATCACAGTCATCTCGAACTAGCAAAGACTCAGCAGCCCACATCCTTTGGAGTTAGCTTCATCGGCTCCCTAGTATGCAGACAGTAATCACTAACATTTCTTAGGGATCACCATTGCTACTGATGATTTATACTTCGTTATTGTAAAGTGCTCAAGCAGTATCACAGAAGGTTAACAGACACTCACTGTTTCTTTTTTTAAGGTATATGAGACAGTCAGTGACTAAACATTCATAGTGAAACTTCCTCCCTCCCTACATTGTAAGCTGCACTTAAATTCACAGTTTAAGCTTTGTCTAGGGGATCTCTGTACCCATAGTTGTCACAAGCAGGGGATATAGAAAGAAATGATAGAACCATCCGCTTTCCTTCAGAACACAGTATTTTATAAGACTATTAAACAAGCTTCTTTTCTAGCAATATGGTTGCAGCTGGCATAGTCCCAGGTTCCAGTATGAGCAAGACATGTTCTGCATTGTGTTCAGGGGAGACGCTGCTATTATGCCTCGCAGCCTGAGGCAGTGGCAGAACCCTTTTGGCAATAAAACTTACCAAGGCTGGTTTCAAAGCCATCTGTTGCCACTGCAGACAGGTCAGCAAAAGTTCTGTAAAAATGAGAATTGTGTATTTCACTTGGGGAACTAAAGAGTATGAAGAAACTCTCTCTGTCCCTCTTCAAGGCTCTTTTTCTAGACATACTGACAAAACAATTATCTTGCAGAAGAGGGAGACATTACAACAATTTTTTTTAAATGTGACTTGTTGGCAAGATGGAAGAAAGTAATGCCAGAGACCTATATCCTACTCTGCTCATGTAAAAACTTGAAGGGCAGGCCTTAACCTTCTGTAACAAGCAGAATTAACAGTGACACAGACGGGCTTGTGCACCGAGAAGGATAAAGTCTCCTGCACACACAGTTCTGTTGGTGATTGACAAGCTGTTCAGAAATCATCTCTTCTGTGGTTTCAACTACTCTCTGGGCAGAAAGAAGTAAACATGTAAGGCAAATGGAATATACCCACACAGTAGTTCTTTATCGGAACCATTAAGACCAGGAGCTTCATTCACCTTCACCAGCAACTACATGAAAAAGGAATAAACTAAAATCAGAACAGCAACAATGCATATGCTGTGACTAGGAAAAGCCTTCAGAATCACAAGAAAAAGTAGCGTAAGTTTGATCAGAGAGAGGTGACCTAGAAGTGACCTAAGTGATCACCCCAACAGATAAGAGGCGACACTTGTGATGATACTGCAAAGAGTCTATTATTACGAACAGTAATAACAGAATTGGCAGAAATTAAGATGAGGAAAGAGTACAACTACATTCAGCCAGGGAAACATTTCAGACTTCTACCCTAAAAACATTCATCAGAGGATATACCAAATGGCTAGAAAGCCCAATGCTCCAGGTTTTTCTAAAGGCAACAAAAAGTCATTACTGAAATCCAACATCAAAATGTAACAGGTATCATTATGGTAAACACAGAATAGCTACAAACACTGGTACAAGCAAGGATTAGTTTCTCACCTTTCCTATTTTGTATTGTTACCATCTTCATTCTAAGAACAGAAGTTAAATACAAGTGCTGCATGACAACTGCAGCACCACATACCATCACGTTTTTCCTGTGACCTTTTTTTAGGTTTCAGCTCCACCAACATGTAGGCAGAATCTGAAGCTACCACTAAAAAAAGCTGCTATTATGGAAACATGAATCAAAATAAAAATCTCCTTAATTCCCAATTCATGCATTACATTGGAAGGCAGAAGAAAGGGAGATTCGTTTGCATACCCATGTTAACATAAGTGCCAAAGAAAATGTCCAGAAGGAAATAATTAAGTGTTGACATGGCAGCAGCAGTGTTTGCCAACCTAAATATGATTCAGCCATCAAACCTCCACAACTTAAAGACTAAAGAGGGAATCTTCGGTACAAGTACTTGTAATTTAACAACTGGACTTGAAGGTGAGAAATCTAAAAACACAGATATATATATACACCTCTTGATCAGACAAGGAACACAGAGCTTGGCTAATATGCTATTCAATGACTGTAAAGGAAGGATTTTTCAAATTCAGTCTTAACTGTCACAAAATTGAAAAGCAACGCAGAGAGGCACATAAAGAATTGTATCTGCAGCCTTCCTTCTGTGACTTACCAGATGCTATTAGGCAGCTGCTGCTTTTATGTCAGGCTGTCTTACAGCCAGATATACAATTAGTAAGTTGGAGATACCTCCAAGAGCTGGAAACTCATAGCAATTCTCAATGCACTACTTCAACTTAGGGCTGAGAGGTCAGTGAAAATCAGTTCTCACTCTTATTTCTCCCTCCTGTTGCACATAACAGGGATTCCTGTCAAGTCATGCTTATCAGTACTTATTTTCCACAGAAAAAGATTCGAGAGCCATGTCTAGAATAGCCATCATCCAAAGATTGCGAATCATTAGCAAACAGGCATTGCAAAAAATTACTTAGCACATTCCACATCAAAAGCAGCTCAGCTCTATTTCTTTATTTTCGTGGTTAGCATCACAGAGCACCCAGACACCAAAATAGGATTAAGCAGTGCCGTGCTTACTGCTACACACTTACACACGTGACTTCTACCCTAAGGAGCTTGCACTGAGTCAGTGCTGCTCTGGCACACCAGACAGGCAGGACAATAGAGGCTGAGCACTAGGCTGAACTGACCAAATGCCTCTCTCAGTCTCAGCCAGCACTTCTTAGAGGGCTCACTGCTTTTTACTAACAAGGCAGGTATCAGAATTGCCATTGATTTTTTTTTTTTTTTAATAACTCTGATCATTTAACAGTTCTCAGTTGTGACACTTGAATACAAAAAAAAATCAGAAAGAATTTGGGCAAGTTTTCTGTTTTCTTCCTCCACTACTGAGGCTGTCCTCAAGCTTTTTTTTTTTTTTTTTCCCAAAAATGTTTCAAGCAACTTGCAACAATGTGCCATGAGTTTCATATTGACAGAACTCTAACACCACGACTCAAACACTGTATCAACTCATGTCATAACTTCATATGTAATAGAACCTGCTATTTCTGAACATATGCGCTATGTGAAAGTCACGAGCAGCTTCGAGAACTTTGCATGAGCAACAAGCTAAAACAGATTGAAAGGAGAAGGAGTTATGGATATCCTGCCTCCCAGGATCAGGCCCACAGCTGTGCTTTTCTTAGCTATTATTGTTCCAACTTTACCTAGATTGTCATATTCATTAGCATCAACACACACATCATTCAGCCCTGAAGGCAGACAGCAAACTTCACTCTAGGGTAATTAGAAATAAACATCAAGGAGATGTATTTTATGTTAGCAGAATAAGGACAAGTATCCACAACAATGTTACATACGCAAAATCTCCTTGTCCTTCAGATAAATGAGAAACCAAAGCAATGAAACATGTATTTTGAGACACAATATTCAAAGATTTATGTACTTGTACCACAAGTGACAGCTGCAGGAGACTAAAAACGTTTGTCCCCCAAAATATACTGCTTGAACACAACCATGAATGCAGAAGACAGACATCAAAATCCAGCATCTCAAAGAGCAGAGCTGCGTAAATTTAGTAACAGAAACACATTAGTCCCAGTCTGGAGAGCTGTTTGTCAGATCTCACAATATCTGCATCCTATTATCTGAAACTTGATACAGGAAAAGGCAATTAGATTCTCCTAGAAGTTTCCTTGGCTACCTTAGAAGTGGCGTATTACAGTATCTATCCCCTAGCCTTTTACCAGCAAAACTTTGCGCCTTTGGCAAGTCAAATCTTAACATAACTGAAATTAATTGAGATTAACTTCAATAAGATCAAAATATGCTGGTATAGATACTATGCTTCTTCCAACATGTAAAATACCTCATAACTGCACAGTCACATATTCATTCTGCTGCCTTGTTCATCACTGCATTTTTTTAAATGCACGTTACAGCAAATCAAATTTAAGCCGAATATATATCAGCAATTTATATATTAATTACCTTTTCCATAGGAAGGCTTTTCTCAATTTGTAGCTAAGAGCACTGTTTGTAGTTTTACGATTAGAAACCAGGACTGCCAGAATAATGTCCTGTTTCCACTCTACTTTCTAAACAGCATGTGACAAGACCTACAGAACGCAACAAATGAAGGAAAGGCTGTTAGACTGACATGCATCTGTTTATAGTAATGCAGCTTGAATTAGATCCAATTCTTTATGATGGCAAACACACAGCTACTAAAAACACCCAAATAAGGTTTTGTATAAAATACAGTGTACTTACATTTGCAAAACCAAATGAGGTAGCCACACACACAGTGTTGCAATAAGCAGACTCCAGCTGAGTCTCACCATCATTTCCTGTCCATGGTGAACATGCTAGTAATTTCAGCCCAACCACAACTGTTCAGTGCACACAAATGCATACTCATACATAGACAGCATCTCTAATCCCTAAAACTCCCCTCCCACCTTTCCTGCATGCAAACCCAGATATTATACAAAATGATAAGGGAGGACATAAATGGGCCTAACACAGTGCGCAGGGAATGGGATGTCAGAGTAAAGGAAAAGAGAATAAAAAATTGTGAATGCTATTGCTTTGAAACTGGACTAGGAGCCACATTGGAAAATATTTTGCTTAATCTATTGGGAGTACAAACTAGGGAGTATTACTTAAAGGTGGTTTTTTTTAAAAACAAACAAACAAAAAACCCAAACCAAAACCCAAAACATTTTGAATAATAAAAACAAAGTTTATGGAAATTAAAACTGTTGTTATCTGTAGCTGTACAGAAAATGTCCGTGAAAACACTTGCTTTAAATACCCAAACCGGACTTACAAGCTCTGCTGAAATTAAGTAGAGTGAAACATTCTGAACTCTATGATTAATCAATGAAAGTCAAGGGATGAAGCAACAACCAACTGTTCCCTGCGTCCATTCTCAGGAAAGAAGAGAAGGAAAAAACACTGTTACCATCATTAGAGGCCTAGGACAAAAATGTAAGGCAGACAAGTTACCTTACAAGGAAGAAGTGAATTTATTAAATGCCCTTTTCTCTAGCCATTCCAGATATCCTCCTAGTAAAAATAAATCAGCAAGTGTCAATGAAGACTACTTCACTCTCAGTGAACTGTACCAGTTTCCAAGTAATGGAGTATTTAAATGCTCATATTGCCTGATTTGTCCTCAAATGGAAATTAAATCAACCTGGAAACTGAAGTGGCTAGATTTAATTAACCTATTTTCTTGAAGATATGAGCAAGAATAAGGAAAAAAAAAATAGCAGCGGCATATTTTATTTTACACGAGCACAGAGAACCACAGATTTGGCCGAGAGTGACAGCTTTGCAAACACGCCCAAGACTTCCGAAGTTACATTTACCAGCCAGCCGGCTGCCAGCTCGATTCCCCAGAGCACGCAGCAAGCGGGGAGAGCTGCCCCTGCCCACCCCCTCCGGGAAAGCCACCGCTCCGCCCGGGAGGCTGCGCTTGGGAAGCAGCTGCCCGGTGCATCAGTTAATCTGGAATTCGCTCCGTCTCGGTGCTACACCGGGAGTTAAGTATGTGAAGAGCAGCCTTCACTCAGCAACACCCTGCCGAAGCAGGGAAAGGTGTTTAAGTTGGCGGCCGCTCCGGAGCGGCCCCCACAGGGCTGTAACAGCGCGGCCGGAGACCCCGAGGGCCCGCAGGAGGTGACAGCGTGGGTTCGGCGGGGCAGGCGGGAGCAGCCGCCCTCCCACCCGCGCCCCGGCCAGCGGCCCTCGGGGCTCTCGCTGCGAGCCGGGCGAGAAAGGTGCCTTTTGTGTGGTGAAAAGCCACTTTTCTCTCGTGCCGAGTTCGCAGGAGGCCACCGTTCCCCCGGCCCGCCCCGCGCACCACCGGCACGCCGTGGCGCCTCAGACAGGGGGGCCGCAATCAACGCCCGTCCGCCCGGGGTCTACGCCCCGCCACACCGCCCACGTCCCTACGGCGCGGCGGGGAAGCGGCCCCGCGGCCGCCAGCCCCGCCCGGACACCCACCTGAGCTCCTCACCTGCCGCCAACCGAGCTACCGGGCGCCCCCGCCATGGCCCCCGGGCAGCAGCAGCCAGCAGGAAGGAGAGAAGGAAGAAGGAATCGGGCGGGAGCAACAACCACAACCATAAAGAGCCGCTCTACCTGCGCGGGTCCCGACGGGGAAGGTGGGAGCGCGCAGAGCGGTACCTCTGCTCGCTTCTGCTTCTGGGGAACGTCCACGAGAGGGACCGGGGGCGGGATAGTCGCGTTCGATTGGCAGCTGCGCTAGCCAACGGGAAGCACCCGCTCACTCCCCCCCCCCCCCGTGCTGAGTAGGCGTTACTCCCGCCCACCCTCCTTCCTCGGCCGTTGGGGCGGGGGAAGGGGGTGTTTCCATGACGTCACGGGCGGCGCCCGGCGGACAGGTGCGGAGCAGTCCCTGAGGGGACGCGGGGACAGAGCCGCGGGGGGACAGGAGCCCCGGGCTAAGCCGGCGTTGAGCCTGCGCTGCCGGCCTTAAGCAGCTGGGGCGGGCCAGGCTGCGGGCAGAGCACGGCACGGCACTGCACGGGGTGCTCGGGGGAGGGGGCGAGGTGCGGAGCTGATGCCGCACCGGCCCTGCGGGAGCCTCGGCGCCGGGGGAGCGATGGTTCCCTCAGCCGCGCCCTCGGGGCGAAGTGTGGGAGGGCGCCGACAGGGAGGGCTTGTCGGGGGGGGTCGCCGCACTTCCAAGGACCTGAGGAGATCAAAGGGCCGCCCGGCCTTGCCCGCCGCCTCGGGAAGGGTTCCTTCGGTGGGAGAGAAACACCCCTCCTCCGCTTTCCCCCGCCCGGCATCCTAAAATTAGCGTGTTCCTCTGAGTCTTATTTAAAAAGAAACAACTTGAATGACTAATTAGATCCAAGCCGTTAGAAGCGCTCTGGACTGCTTCCACGAACCCTTTAATGTGAGCACTAAATCTTTCCAAAATTATTACCGCTTGCGAGGATGTAGACGGGATGTGACCTGGCACACAATTCACACAGTTTTTACTTACAAAGTGTGATTTAATCCACGCTTAGGAGAAGGGGAAGGGGGTGCGAAGAACCACCCTGATTTCCCTGCTCAGCCTTGTGTGCTCAAAACTGATCAGCTGCTTTTCAATTTCATTCAGAACTCAGTGCTTTTCTCAACTGGAATGATTATAGGAAACAGAAACCCTTTTCTTCATTTATACCATTCATACTGCGTTAGAAAAGGGCAGAAGCACTTGGAAAAGCAAGCTCAAGTGGCATCCAAAAGGTAGGGAGAGTATTCATGAATAGGAACTTGTGGTAGCATAACCCGGGAGTAGAGTAATACCTCACACTTTGAATGAAAACATTTGTTATAAGGGTGTGAGAGAGACCACAGCATATCAGATTTTTTAAGAACAGTATCTGGCAGAGAGTTCCCAAACCATAAACACCAAAGCAACCCAAACACCTTGAATGCCATTTTCAGAGCTGGCCTGCCTGTGACTAGAGCAGAGAGGGCTTCTGTTACCTGATGATCGCTTAAGGAGATGATGCCTCCACAATGAAAACTCAAGCAATGATGTTTCGGTCAGCGTCAAGCAACAAAGTCAATGAAAAGCAAGAGAAGCAGTTTTAGTTTTGATTATATTGTTTAACATAGCTTCAAGTTGCTGCTGTGGGAATTTGGGTATTGCCAGAGAGCATTTATCAGCTTGTAAACAACTGGAATTTAAAAACAGCATACAGCAATTCCTTAGGTTTCAGATTTCATAGAAGTTTTTTATAAATACAGGTTTTAGGACAAAATTAACACTGTCCTTTTAAAGACCACAATTTTTGGACTAAAGGCACTATATAGCCTGCAGCACCATATAGGAAACAGTATGTTTCCTATACATGCATGGCCTGTTCCAGCTCCCACTGAAACCAAACTTCATCCACCTCTTGATTTAGAAAGGAACTGGGTGGCTCTCTGAGGATGTACAGTCCCCAGGCTCTGCAACAAAAAGTAAATGAACAAAGCAAAAATAATATTATTTTCCAGTCCAAAATCTCCATCTTGAGCCTTGCCGTATAGACATTGCACTGTTTGAGGTTCCTGAAACATTTAGGACATATACTGTTCCTGTGTTTGTCGCAGCAAAAAACATGGACTGGGCACATCTCTGAACTGTATTAAATTATTTCACTGGAGTTAAATCAGGAAGGAGTTTGGTCTTTCTATGGATCTATAAAACCTTTTGTTCTGCCCTCCTGTCGAACAGAAACGATGAAAAAATATTGGAGTGCTCTCTTTTCTTGGGTTAAAGAAAAGTTTAGTAATAAATTAATAGGCAGCCCTTTGAGAATAAGATCATCGTTTCTGTTAGAAAATCAACACAGAAAGAAATAGGGACAGTCTAAACTGAGATGGCAAAATACAAGATGGTTGTATACATCAGGGTAAATGTATAGGCAGAAAGCCTCTGTCTGAATATAGATTGCTGTTTTTCCTTGTTAATAGATCCATCAACACAAACCCATCCGGTTTATAATAGTAAAAGGAAGGTGGTTAGTTTGTTCCTCAGTGCCATGCACTTAACTTCGATTTATCCTTGCTCTTCGGTTTTTCTGTTCTGATTGATGAAGTTTCATGACACTCTAATCTTTCCAGAGCTATTAAGGAGAGGAACTCCATTCTGCATAATCCAACAGGTATTTTTTTTAATTCAGTTTCCCTTTGATCTAATATAATTCAGAATTAAATTACATGGCCTGAATTAAAACTCTACTGCTATGTGTGTCCTTTTAGTTTGCTCTTTCCTGTGGTTTTGTAAAGACAGTTCACAATACTATTTCCAGTGGTGCAATGAAAGGGATTGTCTTTTGATTTCCAGCTTCTTTTTTTTTTAATTATTAGGTGAAAATAATTACTGCATCTCTATTGAACTCAAAGACATGCTTCATGTTTAAGCAATCTTAGTCTTGTGTGAGTGAACAAGCTTCCATACCATGTATATGGATCGGACAGAGAAAGGCTCATTTTGAGATACAAGTTATGTCCTGTGGTTTGAGCTGAACAATTAAGACAAACAAGACTTGTGATGAGCCTCTACATTTACAGCAGAGGAATATTTTTATCAGTATCCTTGTGGCCAAGAAGGTGTGAGCAGCAGCAGAGTTGTGTACATTGCAAAGTTATTGGATTAATCTGGCTTTCTCTTCCAATGACTATGCACATATATCTTCAGTCTTGGGCAGGAGTTACCTGTCTTAAAATTCATCTTTCCTTGTGCACCAAAATAAATCTGTCCTTGGTAGCTTTCCTCTTTCCACCAGCCCTCCCTATCATGTCATTTCTGTTCTTACACCAGTACCTTTTATTTTATTCTCAATCACTGCTGAGAAGCCTTCTATCCTATTGACAATGCTTTGGCAAATATTTCTGTTGTCCTGTTGCGTTTACAGGCTGGTATTATGTAAGCTACCAGCCCTTCTTTTCCTGTATCTGGCTGGGTGGTCTTTCTAAATGCTTGCCTATCTCCCTAATCTGCCCAGGCCTCTTTTCACATGACTGTAGTCACTGGGCCTTCTTCCATGGCTTGTCTGGCTTCCCAGCTAGAATTAGCCTTGTTAAATTTCCTTTGGAGCCCTTTTGAGTACCTCTGAGGTACTAAGTTTACCTCTGAAGTGCCTGATACTGTAATGCCCATGTGAAAGCATCTCATATGTGTGGCAGAATTCATTAATTGTTGCAAATACTTTTAGCAATCTCAATTCTGCCCTTCATTTGTATGGTGATCAGAGCTCTACAGCTGTGGGGAAAAGCAGATCTGCTGTCAATCTTTACTCTTCTCCATACAGACTGCTGTAGTTTACTCATTCAGATGAGGGCAGAGAGAGCAGGAAGCCTTATGGTCTTTCCATGTTGGCAAAGCAGGTGTGTGGCCAGAAGTTGGTCAAAATGGGAAGGCAAAAAACTGAAAAGAAATGAATATCGACCAGCTTGGCACTCACCAAGGAATTATCCCTGTGGAGTGTACCACGGTGAAGAAAGTAAGCAGACATTCCTTTCCCAATACCCAAATTGCTCTTGAAGAAAGTCCCTGTGCCAAATAGTCAAAAGAAGTTCACTCTGGCCCAAGACTTACAAAGCTGGAGTAGGATGAACCAGGCAGCAAACATTAATAAGATGCCTAGATTTACTGTGGGTGCTATGACTATGCATAGCGTATACCTGCTGGGTAACATGACACAAGATAGCTTTACAGCCTCTTTCCACAGCACTGTTGATCCATCCCAGAAGGTGCTAGTGCACAACAAAGGAATAGAGAAGGCATGCAACATAAGTTCTTTTAAAAAAAAAGAAAAAAAAAAGGCAGAAAATGCAGACTCTGGTCAACCCTGTCTTCTTTGTGTTTGTGCAGCACCTGCCACAGTAGGATCTGTGGACTTGGAAATAGCTGAATTCCAAATCGTAACATTAATCACTGGTGTGAAAAGTACTTTTCTTGCTGTTGATTTGATTTGCATTTGTCTGTTCCATTTAGTTCCAGGGAAACTGGGAGGGCCCAGTTGTACTGGGTCTAGCTCCCAGGCTTACTGCATTTGAGGGCCAGCTTGTGAATGTCAAGTGGTCACCATGTGATGAATGAGCAAATCTAATGTCCAGACCGCTGGAGAAACAAGGAGTTAAGAATCACTAAGCTTCTGCTTCACACAGATGAGGATGTGCTTCAAGCAGTAACTTTTAATACTGACTTGGAAATGAGATGCAACTCTAAAGTTTTCAAGAGAAAATTATTCTGATTTTTTAAAAATAGTAGCATTTTCCTTTAAGAAGAAAAGCTAAACAAACTGGCAATTGAAGATTCTGGATTTGTCAGTCTTGTGCTAGTATCATACACGCCAGACGCTGTTTTATAACATTTATCCTCCTCCCCCTCATTGGTGACTATTACTCATTCTTCCAAGTATTCTGGGATTTTAGTATTTATCTAAAATGCAGTCAGATGGAAAAAAATAGTCCTATTTTTTCCATATTACTTAAGGCAGAAAATATCAGAGTACATGGAAGTTTACCGTATTCAGAAAGCATGTTTACAGAGACATGATACAGGTCTCTGCAGAATCTGGCATCCAGATGCTGTTCAACTGGCAGAGGGCAATACAGCTCTTAGGAAACAGTGTACTCCAGTGCTTTGTGGGCTAGATTATCCTTCCCTACTGATGCAAGCCTGGTTATTCATGTTGCTAGTGAGGAGTTCTCTCTAGAGTAAGAGAGACAGAAACCTTCTGCGGGGCACAAAGTATTAGCAGAGATACTACCCATCCACAGGTCTTTTGCCTTTCTAAAGTCTTACATAGTTGCAAATGGAAGACTTAACGTATTGTCCATTGCAACCAAAGTTTCTTCTTACTTCACTGGGCTCTGGGTGAGGCCCAGTCATACCTCTTGTGTTATTCTTTCTCCATAACTATTGCACACAGCATGGAGCACTTCAAGTCCAGGCATTACGTCCCTGCTCTCCTTTTCTCAGAAGAACTGCACACAGATTCTTTAATCTTTGAAGACTATCATGTTTTCTGCAGTGAGAATAGGATCCAGATTTCTCTCATTAGGGCTAGCTTCGCTATTCTTTTCCTTTGAGTACACGCAATAGGAAAAAATGTGGAAACATTAATGCACAAAAACTGCTGACGTCAAGTTATTTAATTATTTCGGCACTATGAAAGCAAAAGGTAAGATAAAGCACTGAATCTATATCTGGAAGGCATTTTCTGGAAGGCCATGGGATAGATGCCTTTGCATTTCACTTCAAAGTAAAAATAAATGATATTGTTCAAACCTTGTAAATTGTACCTACAAAGTACATTTCCTGCCAGCATGAGCAAAGTTTTCCATTGTGTGAACTCCTTAAAGTTGCTAGTGCTTCCTTTGAGTGCATGCGATACTCAGCAAGAGTCAATAATGGCAGTAACAAGCATAACCCTGAAAATGTATACGAGTCCAGCTACAGACGTTAAACTTGTTAGAAAACAGATATTCCTGACTGGCATCAGAATTAAAGAGCAGAGAATCATCTGTCCTCACACTCACTTGAAAGTTTGGCTTCTGGCCTCCAACCAAAGAACTGTTTCGGAGCCTTCCTGCTCCAGTGATCAGACAGTCTCCCAGTTCTCAGACTGGGCATAGTTACAGCCAGTTTGTGCCTATTGATACTTTGCATCCGTGGACCTGCACCTCAGTGAAAAGTTAATGCACCAGACCTACCCACTGCTGCAGCTCTTAGATACACATACTTAGGTAAGAATTTCAATAAAGGAGACTAGAAAGCATGCCTGTTGCTGCTGTGAATTGACTGTTCATTTAGTATCAGGAGATTTCCAACAGGAAAGTCTGACTGCCAAGTCACAGTGGGGAAAAGCTAAGCTAGATGGGTTGAGTTCTGCTGATGTACAGTAGTAGCCTCTCCTCTTTCTGTACTGCAGCCATTAGTGTCATGGCCTGAGTTTTAAAACAATTCAGAAGCTTACTAGTATGGCTTATTTCCCATTTTCAATGCTGCCAGCAGACCTTATTTGACAGAAAAATATGTCTTCCCAGACATCATAACCCTGACTCCACACTAAACAAGTCAGTAAGTCCAGACAGAATTACTTTTTTGTTGTTGGTTTTTTTTACCAGAGGCTAGCAATGGTTCCAGGTGGAAGGGATGTCCAAGAAATGGAATCTTCACCTTTATTCAAAGTAGCATTACAGTTCCAGTCAGCTGCGTCAGACCAAACCTAGAGCTGTATAAATCAATGGAAAAATCATCCTTCAAGTTCAACGAGCTCTGGGTCAGATGCCTCACCTAACGGATCAAAATGTTGAGTGGCTGGGATTTTCCCTTGCATCTCAAGACATTGATGAGAATCCAGGCAGCTGTTGGGAGGACAACCAACTCACCCCACTACTGCACCACAATAATTGAGGCAAGACAGGCTACCCAATCTATTGCTCAATGCATCCTTTTATCCGTGATGTCTTCCTAAGGGATTGCTGCTGAGGAATGGGTCTCTGTGGTTAAGAACATTTTGACAATGATAAAGCAATGAAAGCCTTCAATTGAATTCAAAGGTGACTGCTGAGAAAGAGAACAACAAAAGTATTTATGGCATTAGTTCCACAGCCTGACACAACTGCTGACAAAGTAAAATAGAGGAAAAGCAAACCTCCCGCACAGCCTGCCTTGGGCAAACACAAATATTGACATCACTAGCAAAAGGCATGAAAGGACATTTACTCACCTGCAGCTCAGGTATAACCAGTTCATTATGGCCATCTCAATCCAGTCAGTTGCTGATCAGGCAAGTAGTCACTTGGCACAGACTGACAGTGCCCTCAACCATGACAGAGATGTGCAGCTGCCTTTCCGCTTTCCTGCCTCCAGAAGAGGTGTGGAAAAGGGATATCATTACAAGGTTTTAAAGCTAGCCACTTTTAAAATCTCCCTTTTGAATACAAATAGACACAGATTTACCAGTTGTTAAGATTTTTATTTTACTAAGCTGCTATTTTTTCATGGAATTAAAAAAACCCAAACTGTTGAAAAGTTAAGCAAATACTATAGCAAAAAGGTTGAGGTCATTGGTCTGTACACATGTGTAAGAACCAAGAATGAACAAGTGTATTTTTAAGTCTTCAAAAAGGGAAAGTCCTCTATTCACAACTGAAGAAGAAAATATTTGGCAAGGACAGGGAGCTGTTTGTGTACATTCATTATCACACTAGTTAGTGTAATGGAATAGAAGGAAACAACTACCTGTGTGGAATTCAGGGGTTTGTCTTGAGTTTTAGAAGTAAAAAAGACAAAAGACTTCTGAAAAGATGAAATTACATTGCACTGCATAACTGGCAGCAGGTGATATAAAAATGTCTAGTGAGAACTAAAATAAGAAGTAGCTGACTTCAGGAAAACCCATCCCACAAAATGAAAAACGTACTTTGAATTAAATGGGCTGTTTGTCTGACCTCAAAGAGCTAAGGCAATGTGTTACGGCAAACATTTACTTTGCAAGGAGAAAATGAAAAACATAGTATTCGCTTTTTAAAGTGGAACTCATGTTGATTTTAGGAATCATATAGATTATAGAGTTTTAGTTCAATGTTGAGGTAAAGAATTAAAGGTGCATTTCTGAGGCAGCTGGGAGACTGTTATAGACTGGAAGCAAACAGTCATAATATGGGGAGAAAAGCAAGCAAATAGGCCTCCCATGCACTGGCTTCAATAAGCCAAAATAAACTCACTTGCTAGTGTTGGGAAAAGCATTTATTTTTGAAGATGTAAACATTATTTCAATATTAACATAATGGCTAATGAAGGATTAGGGGATACAATTAATTTAGAGCCTTGAAACACTGTCAATAAAGTCTTTTTCAAAGAGGCTGTAAAGGAACTTGAGAATCAGAGGTGAAAGGTAAAGTTCTGTCATGAATTAAAAACTAGCTGAGAAAGAGATTAGGAAGAGCTAGAATAAATTACTACCTCTTAAAATGGAAAAAGGTTAATAGCGAGATGCCCCAAGGACCCCGGCTGGAGCCAGTGTTCTGTATAGTATTCAGAGTCTGGGAGGATGAGTGGTCTGGTGGTAAAATTGTGATACAGATTATTTGGGTTTGGCACAGTTTGGGAGAATTATGAAGAATACCAGATGGATCTAATAAAGCTACTGTAAACGTTTGGAAGCAATATAATTGTAAATGAAATGCCAACAGAGAAAGTTCAAGATAAGGCTCGTTAGAAGGAATGTAGGCTGCATACACTGACACTTGACAAGGGACACTTGTATGCAGTGGGCTCTGAATGAACTGTAACCTCCAAGGATAACTCTAAGCTGAACTGGCAAGAAGATAATTCAAAAACCACCAGTAAAACTGCCAGTGCGATTGCTGTCATCTCGAGATTGTTTGCAAATATGAACTGACTTTGCCAGATAGCTTCAGCAAGAAAAGACCCATGAATGTTTGAGGGCCAGATTCAAAAAAGTGAAGTAGTAACTGGAGCACTTGGCAAAGATACGGGAGAACCAGTTCCCCTTCCTCCCCTGTGAGGGATGTGTGCATCTCGTGGGGGAATGCCAGAGATACTACAGCACAAGCTGTGCCAAAGGGTGTGGGTCAAGAGGTTTCATTTACTCCAAGAAAAAAAAAAAAAAGAGAATGAATCACTGACTTTAGCAGTGATTAAACTACTCCCAAGAAGACACAGTGCTTTGATGCCTCTACCTGATCTAGTGTGTTTAATTAGTTATATACAAAAACAAACAAAAACACCCCACAACAAACAAAAACCTTAAATCCTTTCAGCTGTCCCAGAAAATGCTTTAAACAGGTGGTTAGGGCTCCCACATCATGGGTAAGCACTTACTGAAGAAGCAGGTACAGTAATGTTGGAGGGTTAGATTATATTTTGCTCTACTTTTCTTCTAAGCAAAGCCTTTCTTTGAGGCTGAATGGGAATATTTGTGTCAAATGAACTAGTGTTTCTCAGGGGTTTATTTTGATAAGGAGAAGATAGATTTGAGTCTTGATTGTAACCAATTTTTGTTTAAATTGTCCAGTTTAGCTGTCAAATCAATTTGTGGTGCTCGAGATGAAAGTGCATGTTGACAGCTCATCCAACACATCTTCCAAGTGCTCAGCAAATGTCAAAAAGTGAGTAAAGTATTAACATTTGTAAAAAGAAAATGAAAGGTAATAAAAAACCCAGTATGATACCATGCAGTGTTCTTCTGATCTTCACTTTGTCAGTTAACAAAAGACTGCTACAGAGAAGGCTTGAAACTGAAAGGCATTTTGCAAAGCCATCTCACATTGTTTTCTTGTGCAACTTTTTGCACTCCCACTCCTTCATTTCATCTATCTCTTTTCTCCTTCGTTCCTTCACCAGGCTCACATGGACCATAAGTGCAGACTCCAACATTCCCTCTACTATTTTTCCTCTATTTTTCCCTTTTTCTCCTCTCACCTCCTCAGGTGGCCATCCTGTCACTTCGGTATATATTTGAGATTGAGAATAACTTGAATTTGAAAAGCACCTTGTTTAGCATGTACATGCTAAAAATCTCTATGCTTTCAATTCTTGAAATCTCACACTTGAAAGAAAATGATCCAGACATAACCAGCTGACACTTTCACAAATCATGACCGTCATCATAAAAGTTCTCCAGTGTCAATGTGAGGTGTATATGCATTATTCACTCCCCAAAAGAAGAAAAGTGACACAGACAATGCAGGGGGGAATGGAGTGTGCTGCTTGGGCTTCTGTGTTCTCAAAGTAGCTCGGGGGGAGGTGCCCAGAAAGGTGGCTGTCATTTTTATCCAGCAAATGTAGGCTGAATGACAGTGACATCTTCAAACTGCCAGCTGAAAAGATCTGAGTCATTCAGGTGAGATTTCTGCATATAAATGGAAAAAAAAAATCAGAGTAAGAAACTCCAGAGGGAAAGTGAAGACAATATTTCATGGCTAGCAGAACTAATGTCTGATCTCCTATAGATTTGTTTCCCTGAGTGTTTCCTACAAAGCTCCACTCAATAACCCCAGTTTTCCCCTCATCTTTTCCAGCTTACCTACATGACCCTAAGCTCTCCTACAATAGTCTCGCCTCACTCCAAGCCCTCTAATTACCAGGCAAGGATGAGGCCAGATGTGCTGTAGCTGAATTAGAGCTCTGCACCTGGTCAATTAGCAGCACAGACTAACGGGCCAGCCTGTTGTTCTCACCCAAAAGAACAATGGCTGAATTTTTCCTCCTTTCCCTGCATCATGAAGGCAATAATAGGCTTTTTCTATCTAACCACAGATTTTTTTACATGATTTGCAGGAACTTTGCAAATTTGCCAAATCTGGCTGAAATCATTCTGCAGGTTCATAGTTATTAGAACTAAATTGATAGATGGGTGAACAAACAACTTGGCTGAGTAGGCATTGTTTCCTTAAGAAAACACACTAAAAATACTTTTTCCGTTGTGAATGCCCAACACTCTGGGGGCTCTTTTCACAGCGAATAGACTTAAATAATTTTCAGCCATTTTAAAAGAAGTAAAGCCTAGCTATCTGATCCAGCTGAAATAACTTTGTAAATGGAAATCAGCTCCTAGAAATACAAAGGAAGAAAAAGGCAAAAGAGTAATAATAGCTGGGTTAAAGCATTGCAAGTATGGAACAGACTTCTGGTAAAATACTGCCATCCTAGCCACCAGATCCAGTCATTCTTGTCTTTTTTAGCTTGTATGAAATACAGGCAAGTGGGTTTTAGTTGATATTAACCCATCAAAACCCAAACAATGGCAGTCTCCTCCTGCTCATCGGGGGGAGAATTAACTGGGTGGTATTATAACTGTGCTCCCAGTGCAGAGACAGCCACACAGGCTCCATGTGAGCCAGCCTGAATCTGGAAGCAATATACCCATGTTCTCATGGGGATGCGCTCTAGGACTTACTGGGTTGAGCTCATACTAGTTAGGAGAGCCTTGTACTGCAGAACTGCTGACTATTAAATCTCTTTGTATGTGCTGATGCCAAGTTTTACTGGTGTTTTGTGTTAATGTTGTTATTGTCTTGTCCAGCTTATCCTAACAACTCCTTCACAACTAACTTGGCAGGATTGTGCTCCTGAATCTGGCTCAGCAACCTGAGGGTGGCCTTCATGGACTCTGCCAGGGAAGATAGAAATGACCAAGTTATTCCCAACCAGCTTCTTTCTTCCAGTAGGGCCCAGGTAGGATTCAGCAGTGTTTCTCCAGCCAGATATACTTCAAAATGTAGTTGTCCTCAAGCATTCACCCCAAGCCCTTTAATCCCAGTCCCAGCTAATGCAGTGGGTGAGGAATAGAATCTTAGAATGGTTTGGGTTGGAAGGGACCTTAAAGATCATCTAGTTCCAACACTGATGCCATGGGCAGGGACACCCTCCACTGGACCAGGTTGCCCAAAGTCCCATCCAACCTGGCGTTTGGCAGAAGACACCACCAATCTGGTGTGGGAGGTGAATGTGGAAAGCTTCTGTCCTACGTGAAAAAAGTGTTTTAAATTGTGCACTCTAACAGGGCACATAGTTGGGTGTATGTGTGTGTGGATGAATGCCTGAAGCTGAACTTCTGAACTGTCAGGCAGAAACCTGCTACTTACTAATTGCAACTGGTACTAGCTGATAGTAAATTTTGGTAATACCTGGACTAAACAGAAGTGACACATCCTGAATCCTGCAATTAACAAAGAGACGTGAAACAGAACCACCAATTATGAGGCTGATTATGCACATTGTGCTTCTGCACACTGGCTGTTCAGATTGGGAAAAATGAGGCCCTGGCATTCTAGAAAGAAGAGCTGGTGATGAAATGAAAGGTTCTCAAAAAGAAGTGGTATCAATAAAAAGAAGGTGGCCTGGATAAAGAAGGTGAGGATCTTGGCTGGAGAAAGATCCTGTAAGTGGAAGAAGATCCTAGAGACCAGAGGGCTGTGTGGAGGTGAATGCTGGGGGATGCTCAGGCACCTTGGTCACTAACATCTCAGACTGGTGTTTGCAAGCAGCAGCACAGCATGAACTGACACAACTTTCTGCTCAGCCTTTCTGGATGCAAAGTGATGTCGCTGCTGAGAAGGGAAGTTGAGACCTAGTGGACATAACACTGCAGGGTGGGGTGGGGTGGGAGTGAGTTAGTGTGTGAAATGATTAAGAAGAGTAAAAGTTCTAATCTTGTTGGTTGTTAGAGAAACCCCAGATCCACCGTGGGCTGTCATTTACTCTGTCTTGTCCATGACACTGCCCTTTTTAAAGTAGCCTGCATTTCCTGGGCTAGAGATGATGTCAACTTGTGTGAGTTTTGTATATTTGTTTGCTGTCGTGATACAAAAGATTAAAAAGAACATTGTCATATAAATACTGTTTTCCCCAAAATATTTCTCAGCTGATACAAAAGCACTCCAAAGCACACCTTTCAGTGGGAGAGGAACACTGACACTTTTAACCTTGCAAGTAGGCACCTGAACCAGAGTAATACCATATAAAAGGTAAACACTGGTCTGTTTCAAAAAACTGCTGGTATTCTAAATATTTATGCATGGGAAGGGCCTTGTCTACATACAATAAAAAGAGCTAATATGGAAACTCATCAATAACAAGGAGTCTGCAAACCGTTAAAATGTGTGCAATTAAAAACAATTTATCAGGAATATAATTGATTTACAATGCAATAAAATTGATTAGTGTGTAGCTGAGTCATAGTAATACTTATTTTTCAAACAAATTACCCGCATCTAACAGTGACATGCCTTTGAGTGACTAAGCCCAAGTCCTTTTTGTGGTGTGAAGTGAAGCATTGGAGATTTGCAATGACATCTTACATCTTACTGTGCCTTAAGCTCATCTAGATAATAAGCACTAGTCTTGTATTAGCAATCTGCTTTTCCTTTCTCCTCTGTCTCCACAATAAATTCTTGACAACTCTTTCTGATGGTCAGATATGTGTTTCCTGAGCATGTTAAGCTGTCCATGTGGACGTAGACTTTTGTCACTGTTTTCAACAAGAAAGCAGAGCTGAGAAAAGTCAGAGATCTCTATTTCCTTGGTTACAAAGAGCCACTTTCTTTGGCAGCACAATACCTTGCTGCAGCTCAGGGCAGGCATTTTCTTCTGACAACATTCCAGGGATGTAATCATAAAAGCTACAAACAATTATCTTCTCAGAGAGTTTCTGAAACTTACTGGTGAGGGGAGCAAGATAAAGTAGCAAAAACTCTGGCTGTAGTGTAAATCTTGGAAGGAAAAGGAGGGTGTCACTGGTTTGGCAGGTCGTTTCCATTTCACTTTTTACTGCTAGATCTTCACAGTCCTAGATTAGGACAATAATAAATGATGGTCGTCTTATTTTCTGCAGAGTAAACTTGTGCTTTTCTTTTATTTTGGAGCACTTTTGCAGATTGTGTCCATTGCCTGTCTACAAAGAACATTGCAGCATCTTTCAGCTTGGTGAAATTACTATTGTGCAGAGTCTCTGGTTTGTTCTCTGAAACCAGGCTTTTCAGCTGCCATTTGTTGCCTGACAAGGCACAGCGCTTCCTCTTACAAGTCCTTGTAAAGTTCCACAATACTTTACCTCAGATCACATACATGATGAGTAACGTGCATCCTGAAAGTCTGGGGGAAATTAACCCAAGTCTCTTCACTTTGTCACATCCCACCACTTTCTTGGAGGCTCACAGAAATATTATTGCTGTTGCCATTTGCCTTAGAACTTCAGTAAAAACTCAAGTCTTACAAGAACATAACACTGAACTGCAAAAGGGTGACACAGTTACCTTGACAAAGGGAACAGCAGTCAGATCTATTGCAAATGCTATTCTTGGAAGTAGGTAACACATCTAGACTTAGTCTCCGGTTGGTATGAACTCTGAACTAGGCATGCCGCCAAGTGAAAAAACCTCAATTCACCGAGGAAGTGGTAAATAACTCTATGGTGGGCTGCTAGTGACTTTTATGCAAGTACTGTACAAATGGAATCTTGTTTCTTACACAACAGCAGCTCTTTCAAGGTCACAGCTTGATAAGGCCTATTCACGTTTGCAGAACACCCACACTAAGCACATCAGAAAGCCAAGAGTAGGAGAAGGTGCTAAACACTACACTTTGGGTAAGCTCTACTTACATGAGCTGGCTCCATAGTGACTTCTGCCTCTAATTAGTAGAGATCACTGCACAGAAAGAGAGAACCGCTGCTCATACACACACACAGACACACACACACTTTAGAGCTGTGACATTTGCTTACTGCGGTTATTGGGGAACTGTTCCCTGGCTGGGAAACATTTTTTGCCATGCTAAAATTTTGAGCAGCTGTGGAAGTTTGCGCCTGCCTCTCTAGTCATTGCTGATGAGGGACCCAATACAAACTCAAAGATACGGCAACTGGGACTAAGGAGGGAAATAACTTACTCCGTTAGCGGTAAAGCAAATTAAGCCTGACGTCTTACAACTGTTTTCTGTGTCCTGAGCACTAATCCATAATCCATCTCTCGCCTATGTTTCTTGCAGCACTGCCATCACCATGTCCCCAGTCTTTGTCTCTCCTAAATTCTCCTCCCCCTCAAGCGCCTCTTACAGTCCCTTGCTCTGTTTATACAACATCCAAAGGTCTACTTATGTCCCTTGTTTACAGCCTTCAGGCTTTCTGCTGAGCACAAGCGAGCACAGAATATGAAGAGCTACAGATACAGTCACTGGTTAACCAGCTGCTGTCAGAGAGAGAAGTCTCAGCTGACTTCCCCCTGCTGCTCCTTCTTTCTTGTCCCCATCCAGTCACCTGTCAGATCTTCATGCCTCTGAGATCTCTGCTCAGCCATCCCTTTTGTTGAAATTGGCCAACATGTTCAAAACTCTTTGACAAAGACTTTATTCCTTTAAGACATGAAAGTGAAAAAAAAACCCAACAAACCAACCAACAAATAAATCTGTTATTTCCTTCTTTCTCTAAGAAAAATAACCCACTAAGAAGACCGTGCACATTTAGCATACTTATACGTTAGTGAGAACCTACAGAAGTGAGAACCTGGAGAAGGACTGGAGGTGTGTGGTGCTCCAAATAGCAGAACAACAACCAAAAATATAGGGAAAAAACCTCAGGTTCAGCTCTGTATTTCTTCTTAGCCAAGGCCGAAGTGTCACTTATGCCCAGAGGTTTGTCTGAGATGCGAAATGCGAGTGGGACAGCATTCCCACGGCCACCCTGGATTCCAGGGGGTGATTGTGGCTCTGCTGCAGCAGCACCACCACTCTGCAGTGGGAGAGGTGTTGGGGTGACATCCAAAGCATTACTCATGTCCTTCTGTCTGCAGATAAGTGATGATGGCAGTCCTTGGCAGCTCTCCCTGGGCACTGAGCCCAGAAGGCCCATCACATCTTAGGGGGGAGGCACCGTGCAAGTTCTCAGACTCTTAATTCTGACTCTTCCCTACCCAGCCTTCCTGAGCTGCAGATGTTGTCTGAAAGGCCACAGACATCTCCACTGTATCAACATTAAAAATTCTGAGCAAATTCTGGTCCTCCAGTGTTCCTGTGGTCTGCCTCTGCATGATGAGCAGCAATACAGGTGACTGTTGGATCATTCATTACAGGGAACTTGAGTTAGCTACCCAAAATAACCTTGTTAGGATGCTTCATTCAATAATAAATGGAAAATGTCTTGCTTCCCAACACTATCCTAATTAGCCCTTATGCTAACAGCTCAGTAGAGCTCTGCATGAATACTTTTGTCCTGTGAATTTCAGCAGAGGAGTAATGTAAGTGTAAAACTCAGCTGACAACTGTGAAAACCAAGTACTGATCCTAATCCCAGCCATCAGATGTACATCAAGGAATGGAACAGCACACACAACCTCATTGCTGGGAGAGATCACTAGCCCTACTGCTAGCATCAGGGGGAAGAAAATGCAATGAAGATGATTCATACTTATAATATTTCCCATGTAAGTGTGTGGGAGTACTCTTAGCCTTTTTCCATAACCTAAATTTAAAGAAAAGCAACAACTTGTTTCAATTCAATAACAGAGGCATAAGACATCTTGTATTAGCCTGAGAAATGAGGGAGGACACTGTATGACATAATTCTCTTCTTTGATGCTCCATATTCTGCAAATTCATATTTACATGCTATATTAAGCCATTTGAAAAGCTGCTGTCAGCCAGAAGCAGCAAATAAATGAGTGGAGGAATATATTTGGAGAGTCATAAGGAGAATAGGCCACATCTTATCAGATTTCTGACTAATAAATATAGCATAGCTATGATGAGATCTTTCTAAGCTGTCATAAAATCTTTTGACTTACAGAAAAATAGAGAAGATGAACAAAATTCTCAAGTAAAGACAGATATGAATAGCTGGACTTAATAGCCTGACTTCCTTAAACAGCAACAAACAAGTAGATAAGCTCTTGCTTCAAGACACATTTCTATCCATAGGTACTACACCAGGAAGCTGGGCCATGAAGATCTGCTTTTCTCCTCTTTGTGCTGATAAAATGATGGCTGAAGCAGATTTTAGGTGCCTGGTTCTTTATTGAGCACTACCCCTGATATCCTCGAAGGTGCCAAGGGAGCCCAACCAGTTTATATGAACTAGAAATCTTCCTGTGAGAAACTATAAACAGAAGCTGTGGTGTAGGAGACTCATGATATGAAGTTAGCAATGACTGGCAGGACTGGATTACAACTTCCAACAGCACCTTGAATTTGGAACGTGTATCCTGATTTTTCTAAAGATCTGTTGGCATTTTTTAAAACAGTACTCCAGAATTTAACCCAGGAAAAGAAGCAGCTGTGCTCACAGGAAGGGGAAAAAAAATCCAAGGAATTTTTCAATATTCCTTTCTCTCCACTGCTGAATGATATACAATTACAAATCATAAAGTGTCAGTATGAGCCGTCATATTTCCTGGTCACTCAGATCATTACAATATGGAGAAAACTCTTCATTTACCTCCTGTATATCTCCAGTCATTCTAGCTATCACAGGGACTCCTTCATTCTGCACGGTTTCCCTGCTGTAACTCCATGTGAGTTACAGCCAAGAGTGCAACTACGGAAACCTAAGTTGAGATTATTTGTTTCTGAAGCTGTGCTGCTGCCAGCAGAACTCCACTGAAAGAATAGCTTAGAAGGACATGTTTCTCCTTATACCATGTATTTTTATCATTTCATAGCTTATTGCCAAATGTGAGAGTTCAAGCTATTGTAGCTCTAGCAAGCTGATGGAGATGAGCCAGATTTTACCACTCAGAATCCTGGCTCTATTTCCACATTCCTGTCCGCCCACTTGTTCTGTATTGTTCCACAAAACCACCTCATGCTTGGGCTATTTATTTTCAAATGTGTTACATTTCTCTCTAATTACAGTGAGAGAGTAGATGGACTTGCTAGTTCTATATGAAATATGCTAATTGTAACATAATCTAAATAATTTCTGAAAAAAATGACCAAGTCTGAATAAAGAACACAGTGAATGAAGGAATAAAACACAACCATATGCAACAATTTCAAGGCATGAAGTAGTCCTGATAACTCAGGAATGTGAGTCAGGTGTTTCAGAAATTTTGAAGTTTTGGGAAAATTGGTTTCTGGCACTGTACAGAAAAAAAAAAATTAAAAAAACCCCTCCAGGCTGCTTGCTAATACAGTTGAATGTAATTTGTTTCTTTATATAGCTTGCAGCATACAAAACTTTGCAAAGAAAGTCAAGAGTTGACGAAAGGGATGAGTCAGTGACTTAGAGAAGGAAAGAGGATTTTAGACACGTGGGGTAGCAGGCCTGACGCAGCAGTCCTCTGCTGTAGGACACTGCAAAAGTGCAAAACAAAGGAGACTTAGGGTTTGTCTGCAAGGGGACACTTGGTAAGTTAAGCCAATTCATCTGACAATGGAAAATCAACATGCATTAAAGCCCCAAATGGATGTCCTCATTTAGGATTAAAGTGGTCCTAATGTGACTAAAGTGGTCCTTAATCCTTAGGGATTTAGTCTGTGGTGAAAGAGTGCTCTGAATTAATTCAAAAGCATTTTGTAGGCTGAAATCTTCAACATGCAAGTTTCTCCCTTGTTAAGTTATGCCAACTGACTTCATGATTCTTCTTGACTCACCATAACATTGCTGATTTTCCCCATGAAACACAGCCTTAATTTGAAATAAGAGTATTCAGAGTGACAGGACGGAATGAGTCTTGGGCAAACTGCAGCCAAGCACTGCATTGGGAGCACTGAGACTGCACAATATCATTCAGAGAACAGGTAAAACCAGAACAACAGCACTAACCAAACTTGCCCTGAGATAAAAATTTCCAAGCAAAAGCCTGGAGGTAGCCACCCTAGACCAACAGCACACAAGCTACTGTTTCCAGGGTAAACCACCTTTGCTAACATAGGAATCACCCTGTGGTTTAGCTGGGGTAAAAATTTCCAGCAAGGTCAGATTTGCCTTAGTTCAAGAAACTGCCATGTTCTCTGCGGTGGAAAGCAGGGTGTAGGAGGTTGTCAGGGTTTTCCAAAGGTATCTCATCTACATGTCCATAGCTCAGGGTTAGTTATAAAGCAGTTGCAATGGTGCTCTCAGGGAGAAAGCGGTACCTGCCACAGTCACTTCCCCATCTCAGGATACAAAATATGCTATGGTACTTATAGATGAGGAGAATTACACTCCTCCTGATTTCCCCCCGTAAATCCATCTCTGCAAGGCCTAAGAAGATAAACCCCGAGGAAGGCAGGACATACTGATCTCCAGGGCATATCCAGCTTTCAGCCTTCTGCACTCAGCTTCAAGACAGGATGTCAGCACCAAATGCGTCAGCTTGTGCAGAGCAGCACCCGTCTGCTAGAGCCTGGACATGGCTCAGGTTAATTTTACACAGCCCCGGCAGCTGTTCCAGGCTAGCGGCTTCCCTATGAACAGCCAACAAATTAAAATTGACATAATTAAAGGAGGAAAATGTCAATGCCATCTTGGCTCCCAAGGACACTGGCAGCAGGGATTATTCCTGACACTTGTACACCTGCTTCACTCTTGTTTTAAAATCTTCCACTGAGGAAGATACAAAAACATTTGTTTTCTAATGAGGAAAGCCAAAACTGTGACACTGATAATACAGATTGTATCAGACTTTGCATCTTTTGACATGCTTACCTAATCTTGTAACATGCACTTACCTGCAGTTTGGGATTGTCTGTAGTCTACTTCTGCTATCAGTTACAGCAAATGTTTTCTCCATTCTGACTTCTGCGTGAGCTGAAGTGTGGGGAGATGTTTCCATCTCAGCTTCATTCTTCTTGAAGAATTATGCCCCAGGCTCTGCAGATCAGCTGTGGGCAGAAGAGTCCTAACAATGCTCTTGTATTCCTATATAATGGCCTCTAAGTGAAAGATGCTTGTGTGGCTAGCACTGGGCTAATTTTGGCGGCAAAACAGGCTAGGTCCATGAGCAGGGCTAGCACAATCTGTTTCTGAATGACAGTAAATAGTTAAACCTAGTTTGGAGTGCTGAGTCCAGCTACTGCTGTCTGCTCAGTCCTAGGACAGATAGTGAGACAATTCAGGCCAAATGCTGAAGAACAGGTTCATTACAGGTAGGGACATACAACATCTGCTGATATTCCCAACGTACAGCGTGGCTTATCGGCCACAAATGGCAGATTGTGGGGTGTGCTTTGGATCATAGCACTCTTTCATGATGTGGGATGCCACTGGACAAATCTAATCATACAGGAATGGAAACTTCCTTCCATCATGCTATAGGCTGCTAGTGTGACAATCAGGCCCAGAGGGATGAGAAACAACAGGTGGGAAGCTATATGTGTGTACGTGTCTGTGTGTGTAAGACACACAGAGGGAAAGAAAACAAACTTGATTTTCTCAGTATCAAGAGAATTTGTCTGGTCTGACAGCAGTGAGACAGGAATCCTTATTGATGCACTCATCTGATCATCCCAGTGGCTGAAGCACATCTGAAAAGAGTCTCTAGAAAAGAAGAACAAACAGCATGGTCTTTCCCTGGGGAGTTGTTGAGAAATTAGCTGTGTTTCTGCAAAGACAAAACAAAGTGGACACAGCAGAGTGGAAGTGCAGGAGATACAGATGAGGCTTGTGCTTTTGCAGCACTCCTTGCACCCTTGCAGCTAGGTTAAGTCCATAGCCTGTGAAATCTGGTGAGCTGGCATTAGCATACAGCCTCTTTAAGGCACAGCTTTCTAATCCAGGTGTCATGGAGGTGCGCAGTCTTATCTGCTCAAGGAGAGGGAGAGGGAGAAGGGTAATGAAAAGAAATAGAAATGGGATGCGAGGAAGGAGAATGCAGGAAGGACAGGCTGGAGAGAGAACAGTAAATTTTGGGTATAAGCTGAAGCTAGGGGAGATGATGATGTTTCCTATGAACCTTTCTTTTTCTTAGCAGAATTAGGATGACAAAAGCGCATCTCTCAGGAAAAAGGAAATGAGAGCCCTATTATGTTACAGAGCATTTCAGCAAAAGGTAAAAGTAGGGTCATGTTTGTAAAGCTGCACTCTGAGTGCCAAGTTGGGACTTTCAGCATCAGTACCAAAGTGCAAACCCAGAGGGTGCTAGCTAGGATGGCTTATCTCCTCTTTTATTTTTTTCAACAATAATGTCTGATTTCAGATTTACTGGAAGGAATCACTTTGATTTCTTGTTATGCTCTGTTTACCAAACATGATCTCAACACATGTTTTAGACAGCATATTCTTTACAGGCTAATTACTTTTTTTCTTTCCTTTAGCTTTTTCTGACTTAAAAAAACCAAATCACAGAGCAAGCAGAGTTTGACTTTTGCTGCTTAAGACACCTTGGAGTGTAGTCCACAAACACAAAACCAGCTCTGCCCTTCTGAAGGGCATTCTGCCCAGAGTGCAGTGCAGAACTGCCCTAAGGAGGGCTGAATCTGGGTCAGAATCATGCAACAAACAGCTTCGAGAATAAATCACAGCCATTTTCATCTCATTATATTTTTGATCATCCTTTAAGAAGCAAATGTCTGGAACACTTACAGTAAGTTCTGCAGAGGACATCGTTAAGGTTAAGCAGAGCTACATACATTCTGGACGATGAGTTTATGAGACAGAGGGATGAAGACATTAGTCTCTTTTTGAACTGCCCATTATACCTCTATGTCTAAACGTTAATTGCTGTTGTCTAGAGGAAAGTGATTTACCTTAAGATAAATGTTACAGTCTGTGATCAGCAAGCTATTGCTCAGTGTTAAATTAGATTTTCAAGTTTATTTCTGCACTGCAAAACTTGCAGCATCACAGTCGTACAATGCCAAAACATTTCTTGTCATTTGGCTAAAGGAAAGTGAGTGTTCCTCCGTAAAGAGCTTCATTACTGAGTCTACTGACAGTACATCCAAGACACAGCCCTTGTGCTGTTTGAATTGTACCTCATACATAGTTAAATACACAGTATTGCTCATTTAGCCTTCTCTTATCTGCCTGTAGTTCTAATAAGCTAAGCATTAATGCTGATTTATAGAACTGCACTCTCTCAGTATGAAATTTGGCACAATACTCCTCTCTCAGGACAGGCAGAGCCTGGCATAACAACAGATTTCCAGCAATTGAAGAGAAATATTATATACTGCTCTATTGCATTAGGCCTAGCCAACCCCATGAGCTTCCTGAACAATATGTGGAGGTGCAGCAGATCTTCTGCTGACATTTTCCACTTTTAGAAGAACTGAGCCTTGACTCAGCTTGATGACAAGAGAATGGAGCAAAATCGATAGCACTGCTACTGGTGCTGGGCGAAGCATTGGCTGTAATGACTGCAGAGCCTCCCCAGCCATTTCCACCGGCACTTGGGACGTGCTGCTCTGCTCAGGATCCCTGCACAACCAGTCCCCTTCAAAAGGAGGGGCAGGATCCTGCTCTGCTCAGGCTGGCGGAAGGAATAAATCAATATCCAGATCGATGTTGCCAGTCAGCCGCTGCCACCCGCCTGCCTCTCCTCTCATGGAGGATTTTGGTCAGGAGCCAAAGATGCAAAGGTCTCTCGGCCTTGCTGTGTCACTCATGACTGATCGCGTCCTTTGGAAGGCCATGGGACACCGAGCACGGATTGCTAACGGGCAGGCTTGCCTGGTGAATCACCTGAGGAAGCGGTCAGTGCTCTTCCCCTCAGAAACATTGCCCACATCTCCATGTCACAACGTGGTACCTGGCTGTGATGCCTGACCTAGTGCTAAATGAGTAGAGGCATCCAAGCTAGTTTCTTGGAAGAAGAACTTGGCTCTTATGCAGGGTTCTGCTAATGTAGCTCTTACCTCTTTGACAGCAATGCTAACTCAGTAAGAACTAGCCTGGAAATCTTTACATCGTGCTGTATTGTACAGCATAGGTATACCTAACCCTTAAAGTGAAAAGTCAGAGCAAGCCTAGAGCAGAAGAGAAGAATAGAAGCTCCCATTTCTGTTCCCACTTTGAAGTATGGAATCATTTCTTCCTAAAGGAGTTTTTACTTGGTTGCTGAAACATCCTTTTAACCAGACCTTCTCCTAAGCACAAATTCAAGAAATAGAGAAAGCTGATTGGAAATGAAAATACTGTCCTCAAAAACCAAGTAATGCACCTGCCCTATAAGGCACAAGAACTTCTTTAAAACATCATTTCCAGTTGAAATTAAACCTGTGTTCAGATGTTCCTAGACATCTACTTACTATCAGAGGATAGAAACTTTCTATATATTTACATATAAGCAACATTTTGGTTATTATTGAGCTGTAGGTTAATATTATTAAGAGGAATACAAATGGAGCTTGGGTGGTAATTTTTCCCATTCCATATTTCCAAAGCAATTTTAATCAGAAGATGACACTATAGGACTATCAATTTCAGCAATGAAAGATGCTTCCAAGAATTGCTGTCATTTTATGAGTTTGCAAATAAGGCTTAGCTCAATGAGTTACTTAGTGCTTCTTTGCTCTGGAATCCCTCCAAAGAAAATGGTATCATGGTTGTTCTCTTTCTTCTACAGGAGAACAAATTAAATAAAGTATTCATATCTTTATGAACAAATAAGATACAAAGCTCAAAACCATATGAAAGAGACCATAATTTGCTTGGGCATTTTGGTAAGTGTGGTTTCAACTGAAAAATTTACAATTGTTTCAGTGTGTGTATATGTCCTCCTGTTATATATGATCTAATTACTAATGAAGTAACTACACAATTCATAATATGAAGCTTCTCCACAGTTTTCAGTTGTTACCTCTTGGTTATTGTGCAGAATGAGACCACAGGCATTTGAAAATGCTCAGATGAAGAGCTGAGCAGAGTGAAAAATTAGACCCCATCCCTGCAGCTGCTGCCTGTGGAGGCACAGCACCTCACTATTGTAATATTGCTTTTTGCTGTAACATTACTTTTTTGAATTTTTATGGACTTTCAGCTGTATGAGTACAAGATCAGTAAGCTTTTCAGAATGAAAGAAAAGGGATTGGTATAGACTGTATTCAAAGGAGCAGAATCTAGAGAAGGAAACAAGCCATTAGTCAGTCACTCACGGGGCAGAATGCTGGATGGGCCAAACACTCAATAAAACAGCTGATAACATCCTAGTCCTGCTCTGATGTTTAGTTTCTGTTTCTCCAGCATCATCCTTTTATGTCTGGGTGAATTTTCTGTAGTCTTTTTCATTTCTCACACTTTTAATGGAAATTCTTCAGTCCTTTTAAATTGCATTTACTTTGCTCCTTCCTAAAGACTTCTGCTTTCCCTATGACTTTGTCTCCTTTCAGTGCTATCTCCCCAGTAAACCTTATCAGGTCCGCCTCCCTAATTTCCATCTGATCACTTCACTAGCTTTTCTTCTCCTTGACTATCTCCAGTCCTTTTGTTCTCTCCTTCCTAAGGAAGGGGTCTTGAGGGCCTTTCTTCCCCAATGAAGACTCTTCACCTTCCCTTCACCCCCTTCCACCCTCCCATGTTTCCCTTACTTCTCTCTGTATTTGAATTTTCATCCTTTTATTTCAGCACCTGTGCATTTCTCCATCTAGGTGCCGGCCATGGAGCACACCAGCTGCTCCCATGATTTGTACTTTCTTTCCTCCCCACATCTTTGTCAAATATGAATTATGTAACTGATTTTTCAGTGACTCAAGAAAACTTTGCTTTTTTGGTGACATTGTGGCTCGGTCAGAGGTACTAAAGCCCATGTTCGGTAACTGGCAGCAAGGACAGATACACGCATCCAGTGCTGGCAGACGGCAAGAGGCAACAGCTCCTTGCATTGCATGGGCGGTTCTTTAGTGCCACAGGCTGGTCTGTAATGACTGAGGAAGAGAATACCATTTCCAGAATACAAGCTTTTGTGTATAAATGTGGTGTCATTTGGTGGCCCTTATTGTTGAAAACATTAGTAGAAAATTAGATGTGAGCAACAAGGTGAATATTTGAGGCACAAACATCGTGCATTTTCAGTTCCCACTGTTAACTGATGTAGTACCCTCCTCCTTCCCTCAAGGACTTGCTGATTTCTTGTCCCTACTCTTTTCACTGTAATAAGCTGAAGTGCAGGCTTGCTCTTAGCTTGATTTTATTTACTTTCCTGCTTTCTTCTCACATTTCCTTAAGATTCATTTTTCATCCCTTTTAGTATGACAACAACAGTGCCCGGCTCCATTACAGAATAGACTATTGGCTCTATTAGGATGTGGTGACAGCAAATGAGGCTTGCACGACTTCTCTAACTGCCTGGGAGAGAAGTCTGCTTTACGCCAGCTGCTCCCAGGCCTGGTAACAGCCAAGGCAGGTCCTGGTGGATCTGCAGCACCTCAGGCATCGCAGCTCCTGAGAGGATCCCCTGGTTTCCAGAAACGCCCTGGGTGCTCTAAGCTATCGTGTGGTGTGCTTGGTCTCTGCAGCCACTCAGAACCAGTCAGGACACGGGAACGACCTGTCTGTCTTTCCTCTCCTTTCCCAGTTCCTGGAGGTGCAGGGAAGGTTTGTATTACATGGTTATGTTCCCTCCTGTCTGCCAAGTGTCTTACCTGTTGGAAGAGGCATATCTGAAAACGTATAAAAAGGCTGGGCAGGGACATCAAAACAGCTGCCTCTCATGCTTTTCTGCAGAATTTGAGTTCAGATTCCCAGTCCATCTCAGATTCATGGACCTTCTGTCTTTGTCCCCTCTGCTTTGAAGATCATGCACTCTACCTGCATCTAAATACTCTCCGTTTTGCCTGTCCTAGGCCAAAATTCTTTCCGCACTTCCCCCTGCTTTAAACCAGTGTGCACTTACGTTCATGCCTTACATTTATGCCTATTTGTATCACTATAAAGCAGAAGAGAATCAAGCCTTACAATTGTAAACAAGAAATCCCCAGAGACACAATAGCATTCCTACCCACTTTGATTTTTTTCCTGTAAGTAAAAGATAATTGGAAAAGCCTAATTGAAATTGATCCTGATTTTCTGAAACATTGAATGATGCTGTCCTAAATCAAAATTATATCAGCTATTTATATAACAATCATGATACTAAAGAGAAAAAAATAAATTGTCAAAACGGCTAAGAAATATTATCAATATTGTTTTGCTGGCTCATGAAACAAGAGCAGTCTTTGAGCTGCAGAGTGGTATATTCTTATTCAGGTAGGTGGCTTGCAGAAATCCAAGAAATCTGTTCCCAGAATGGATAATGTCACAAAAGCTAAATCTCAGCGTGGCAGTAGCAGTGACAGCAGCCAAGTGAGGACTCACTGCTGGCTAGATAGAAATAAGATATCATCAACAAATCCAGCCTGGCTGCAGAAAGGACTGATGAGAATTAGGTAGGTTTTGTCTATAGAGGTGAGGATGGAGGAGAAGCAGAAGGAAGCAATCCAACCCCCCAGTCCCAAAACTGAGTCAACCCTAAGCAAAACTATAAAAGCCATGAAGGAGCAAAATTCAGAATATGTTTCTTTTTCTACTATGAAGAAAAAAGAAAAGTATAAAAGACAATATTTTTAGAAAGATACTGGGCAACATAATTAGCTAGGAGACATGCCTGTAGTTTTAATTATATATGAATATTAGTATACACTAAACATTCTGCAAAATGTCTTTTTAAAATGAAAAAAAATAAGTGCAATAACAATTCTTCATATTATTCTAAAGAACACTGTTATAATATTAAAAGCTTTTAGACCTGCTGCCCTAAACTAGCTGTCAATGCATGTTAGTTGAAATATTCAAAAAGTTGTTGTCATTCACTGAAATATGTGCCAAAGTAGAGCTTGCCTTCCTGTAAATGATAACTTTTAATGCTGTTAATGAAGTCATGTTCTGCTAATGCATTCAATATTTTTCTTGGAGCAAGAAGCACAGCGTTCTGGATTTCAGTCCATGGTTGTGGTGCCATCCTTTTTGATTTTCATAGCTGCTTCTAAGTTGTAGAGTAGCCATTAAACTTAACAGCAATGACAGCTTTGGAAAGATAGTAATATTGTATGCTGGAGATGATTACCAAAGCCTTTATTACTTGGGTGCTTAGAAATAGAGAAGCACGGTAATGTCTAAATCCCACAAAAGCTGATTATTTTCCTCCTGAGCTTCAGACACAGATCAAGAAAATGCATATGAATAGTAGGAAAGGAGCTGCAAAAACAGGATTGCTGAAAACATTGTTCAGGGCTAGATATCTTTATCCAGCATCCTCTTTATCAGTTCTGAACCGCTAGGGACCATTACTTAAAAAAAATAAAATCACTCAGTGCACTGAATCTGTAATTACTATTGTAGTAACTTACATGGTGCAGACTTTTAATCTCTAGTTATTTGTACATACACTGTGAAGCAGCGAGAGAACATAGAACATATATATATTTGAGATAGTAATCAATGAGCAAACAGCAAAGCAATACCAAGATAAGACTTTGTTCAGAGAGAGTAGAGAAACCACAACTTTTTCAGAAGGAGCTATGGGGAGAGGTTCATCATCCATTCACTGTAGACAAGCTCTTTCTGAATAGACTACTTAATGCTGAATAAATGAAGGACGGAGAGTTGATTTCTCTAGGACATAAATCTGGGATTCCAGGTATAGGATGTCTTTTTAACCAAAGTTTTTGCTTCAGTCATTAAATTAGCTTTTCTCACTATAAGGGATCCAAGGCAACATCAGCAAACCGTTCACTTCTTTTTCAGTACTGCACTGCCTCTCCTACATCCTCCATAAAATGGAATTCAAACAAAGAATACAAATACTGGCATCTGAGCTTCTCTGAGGCGTGCTTTGAAGCTAAAAAGAAATAATCCAGGAAAGGACATATCAGCAAGAAACAATCACAGCTGAAAAACAAAAAACTAAATGGTATGGGTTTAAGCTGAAGGAGGGTCGATTTAGATTAGATGTTAGAAAGAAATTCTTTACTGTGAGGGTGGTGAGGCACTGGAACAGGTTGCCCAAAGAGGCTGTGGATGCCCCCTCCCTGGAAGTGTTCAAGGCCAGGTTGGATGGGGCTTTGGGCAACGTGGTCTAGTGGAGGGTGTCCCTGCCCACAGCAGGGGGGTTGGAACTAGATGATCTTTAAGGTCACTTCCAACCCAAACCATTCTATGATTCTATGATTAAATCTGCAAAACAAAAGTCCAGACCTTCAGGCCTGATACATATATATATCAGCCTTCAGTACAGTGATCTACATCCAACTTTCCCAGCCAATACAATGCCCAGAGATTTTTCATTTTGGTCATGGTGACAGGGAACTAAAACCAAGGCTGATATGGAGACAAAATCCTCTCCAAAGAAGTTTGGGTGCAGGAGCCAAACTTTAGGCAGACGTGTGTGGGACATATGGCCACATTAATTTCTAGTTGACATCTGTAATTTTTTAAGACCTTGAATTTCCTGAGTCTGACAAGAAATAAACAGTTAAGTTCACACATCTGGCACGCTTTATACATATTTTGTGGACTTACTGGAACTTGCATTTTCTGTGATTAAACACATATTGGCAGGTTCAGTCTCATATATCCATTAAAGCATAAGAGAAAAACCCTAGCATTTTTGAATAGACCAAAGTCTATTCAATACTTACAAATTAGTTATAGCACTATGTAATTGCTACAAAGCTTGGAGAGACAGAAAAATTCCACCTACTTGCAAATTTGAAACAAATGTGTATTTACCCACAGTTAGAAAGTTTGAAACATTTAATTTTATAACTGTAAGTGGATACTGCTCCTAAGAGTAATGAAAACTCTGCTTGTCCCTCAAGTAAGCCCCCAGCACCACTTAAAACTTGGCAAAGAAACAGTTTCAGAGACAGGCACAAGAGGGTACAAACTCAGACTGGTTCTACCTACTGAAATACACACTTACTGGAAAAGACAGGCTTAGGCCATAAAATAACAGGCCTTCCTTCAAAAGCTGGCTTTACCAAAGGGAGAAGGTCTCCTCCTCCATGGTTGGAAAGAAACAGTACCCACTGAGAATTGAACACAAGAGGTTAAAAATCCTGGTGTCTGCTTATCTCTTGTGCAAACCTTTTGGATGGAGATCCGCAATGTTGGCACAAGAAGCAGCCAAAGGAGGGAGTCTTACTGTGGCAGGACAGTCCTGTTTTGGGTAAAGAATGCATAATAAGCAGATAAATGGTTTCAATACAGAATCTTGACGACCATGGTGCTTGGAGTGAGACCTTTTGCTTGATTATCCATGAAATGAATATTAAAGTTAACACCCCTGAATATGATAATGAGCTGAAAGAAGTACATGCTAAACATATATGACTATAGTATTCAACTCTCCACCCAAATCATGTTAAATGTCACCCCAGGGAAGGGAACAGCTAAGGTTGGGGTATAAAGGGTATTGAAGAAAATATTCTTGGGGGGAGAGACGAGATTGAAGACCCAGAAGAGGCAGTCGATGGGCTGTGCTCCTTCTCCTCCACACAAGACAGGGACGCCTTCTTGGTAAGCATTGTGCCTTCATCTTTTGGTGAAGAATACCTGGGATAGCATTTTTCTGGCACTATTATCACATGTTAGCACTACTGCAGTAAATGTATTTATCAATGGCAATTCCAAATATTTATATCTGTTGCCTTAATAAATTACCTGTCTTTTTGAACTTTGTGAAACTGTCTCAGTGAAAGTCCTTTAGGGGGCTCTGACAGGCAAATGCTGACTCTGATAAATGGCTATACACATAATCCTTTAGACATAAACCATTGACCAAGTCTGGGACTGAGACTGGACCTAGCCGCATCTAGGCTCCTCTCTGAGAGGGAGTTTAGAAAGCAAAGGGGTCCTTTCTGAACCTCATGACTCAACGGGAGGGCCTCCCTCAGCCACGCATCAGACTCATACCCTTTTACGCAGCACCCATGAACAAGCCACAGGAAAAAGAGAAAGTCCCACCTGTACGGGGCACTTCCACCGCTATGAAAAGAGCTCTATACAGCGCTCAGAGTTCACTAGCTCCTCTTTCCTCTTCCACCCTCCATGTGTGTGAGAGAGACACAAGGGCCTCAGTTAAACAAAAATAAAAGAAAAATGAACAAGCTACTGTGTTTATGCAGGAACTCCCTTAAAAATAGCTTAAACCTAGCATCTGCTAACTGAATGTTTTAGCAATCACTACAGCCATGTACTTGATTCTCTCGAGACGCGTAGCTGTAATAGCTGAAGACAGCAAAGAAAGCAGGATGGGTCACCAAGGTGTCAAACATTTCAGAATTCCATTAATATTTTCTTGTTCTAATATGAAACTCCCAAGTTAAAGATTCTCATTGTGCTAGTATAAAGCCTTTTTTAGACTTATGCACCTGTGCTACTGAAAGTTAAGAAAACTGCCTTTGAAACCTCCTGATGTTGAGTGCTGTCATAAAATGTACACTTGATATTTACTACGATTTTCTGTGACGTTACAAGCTCTCAAATTACACTAGTTCATAAATGAAGAGAAAGTGAGTATATGATGTGCATCAATAAAGTGAACTTCTGCAGATGAAGTAATAAGAAATTCTTACCCAATAATTACCCAATATTTGAAGTCCCTCAGAGTCACCTTCAAGCACTCAGAGAAATAGGAAAAAAACCTTGTGATTATATTATTATATTCTTCTCTCATGAGGAAGGGACTGGCTGGGCCATTCAGAGACTCTCTAAATTAAAACCTATTAGTTCTTGCAAAACAAACAAACAAACAAGGCAACAAACAAATAAAAAAACAACCCACAAAAACCTACTCACCTGAACTTTTACAGCAAATGAGGAGCTCAACTCTTTTGGTAAAACAAACAAGAGCAATTGGATTGCCCAAGAAAGACCTGGAGAAATCAAGACTAGCTAAGAAATCACTGTTCCAGAGAGCATCCTGCGCTGCTTTTTGAAGTAAGAACCAAAATCTGTAACCCTAAGGTTAGAAAGAAAGGATGTTTGGAAATTGTAACACAGAAAGAAAACCACACCCAGCTGGAACATCCATGGTGATTGTCCTCCTTTTTGAAGAAGTCAAACATGCCCAAGATCTGGTGGAGGTTACTGCTACAGCCATGCAGGGAAAGGAGCTCCAGTGAGGGCAGGGAGGGGAGGGGTAGCAGAGACAATAATGGTAATGGGCAGTGGGAAGATCAAGATTAAAGATCTCTCTGGGTGGCAAAACGTCTCTCAGCACACCAGCCCAAAGTGGAAACTCTCCCAGACTGAACCCCTACGTTACAGTGCGCAAACGGGTAACGGTTTGTCTCTTCCTCCGTCCGCTTTTTTAACCCCAGTAGGAGCGGGCATAGACTTGATGTGATTAGGTCACAAAAAGGGGACCGAGAAAGGCTTCCCAGAGACCTGGCCTTGTAGCAGTGTTTCACAGCCATAACAGAAACACCCCAACTGCCGGGCATCAAACTGTCGTGGATGCACAACTCGTGACGGTGCCGTCTCCAGGCCGTGGTGTGAAAACCTTGGAGGGGACTATCCCAGCTCACTGCAGGTAGTGGGAGAAGCATTCACTGTGACTTTTCCCCTCTCTTGCTTTCCTGGTGATAGCATCCGTGCTATACACAGCACTGACTTGACTGATATGAGAAAAATAAAACCAACTGCTTTGCCAAAGGAATAGTTTTCTGAAAATCTTGATATAATGAAAAAAGGTTATTGGAAACCATTTTCTGAGAGAAAAACAGAAATTTGGCTAACCTGATCAGTCAGACCATCAGGCTCCACTATCTAGAAACTGAAAATTGGTGTTAAGAGTTAGACGGATGGCACTGTAGTAGGTGTGGATTCACTGGGCTTTGGGTCTTTTTATCTGCACTTGTTCATGACTTTGTTGATGACTTGACTTTCAACTGAGTTCTGGATTGGCAGCTCAGAGGACTAGCATCCTTAAATTAAAAAAAAATAAATAAATCTGCAATGTAAATGTAATTTAGGCCATGCTTCCCATCAGTGCTTTTTATATATTCTGGCTAAGAAACAAAGGCTGGTTTTCATGCTGACTCTACTATGACTACTCTGTCCTGTGCTCGAGCCCTTCTTTGTTGCCCTTTTATCTATATTATGTTCACTGTAGCTGCTGAAGATTACTGACCTGTACTTTTCAGGTAAGATCTGAAGCTGGAGCAAAATTTAAAGCTATGCCATCAACTGCAGTGTAACTCAAGCATGTTGCGTAAGTGGGGACACTAGGGTCTAATGTTACAGAAGGATCAGAGCTTACAGCCCTCCAAAACATCATTTGATATGTGCACTGAGTAAACATCACACCATTTCTCAGCTGGCTGATTTGCTAATGTGGAATACATATCACAAAAATCAGTGGAAGCAAAGTACAGACTCCTGGAGTCAGGTAGCATCAATTGGATGACTTCACAGAGCTGAAGCAAAATTAAAGGCATCCAACCAAAGGGATATTCACTGAACACATACAGAGTTGCCAAACCTTCAGCTGAAGGTAGGCAAGTTTGGTTTTTATTGCTTTTGAGTTTCTGCTGCTTCTCCTTTTATACTGCAATACCTGGCATCTACTTAATACGTTAAAGCACAGGCATAGTCTTTGTAACTGGTGAACAAGTAATGAGAATACATAATATTTCACCCTGTACTAACTTTGTTTCATTTCCACTTTGTTTCCCCTTTCTCTGCTTCATTTGTGTCATCTTGATTTCTATCCTGTGACCTTGTTCATTTGTAGAAGACTCCTCTATGTTCTTGATAGATTTTCTGATGTGGAAGTATCTTTCAACTGCAAAGTTCTCCCTCTCTTGGATTGCTTCTTTCTGTAAGGAGTTGCTTCTGATGTGTCATTGTACAGTGGTGTAGAGAGGTCATCCTTCTGAGAATTCGGAGTGACAGCAAGGATACATATGAGCTTAATTTTTAATGTCTGATCACACTGCTCCTGATAGAGTTATGCACTGAAAACAAGCTTAACTTCCAACATACACATAGACCAGGGACCGATACGAAGAAAGGCAACATGGTCTTTTGAAAGGCTGCATGTTGGGGCATGTGCCAGAAAATCCACACTTATAGTTAAATTAACCTTGATAACCCTATGAGAAATATCACAGCTAAGTAAAATTCTGACTCAATGTTACAAGTGTTAGTTTTCCTAGGACCTTAGATAGTAACAATGCTAGTATTTAGTTGTATTATGAAACGTCATAAAACTTACCATGGTTTTCAGAGTAATTTTGGAGTCTATCATCAAACACCATCTATACAACAGTATTAAAACCAGAATTAAAGTGCATTTTTACTAACAAAAGTCATCATTTTCCTACCTAACTGCTAGTGCAGAAACTATATTACAATCTGTATATCCATTTCAAGCACAATACTTCAACTGATGATACCAATGTGAGCTCCACAGTAGGAATAAAGCCAGAGTATGCATTAGAGATTGCCAGTTTTGATTGAGATTCTTTGAGTAGTAAGAAACATTTTGCTTTCTAACTGAATCTTTTACCATTTGAATAGGCTGAAATTTAATACAGGTGATTTCAAACTTGAGCTAGCCTGATGAAATATGAAACATGAATCAGTTTAAGAATTCAGAAGACCCTAAACTTATTGCAGACATATCAATGCATTCAGCTGTACTAATCACCTCCAGCGCTTTTTGCTGAGCACTTGCACTAAAATTGCTTTTTGCACGAATGAACTTTGTCTTTCAAACTGAGGTTTGTTCAAAATTAGCTTCCAGTGCATGTTACGATTTTTTTTGTAGCGCTTTTTAGTACATTGGCTCCCCCTCCTGTTCATTTGGTGTAAGCAATAAAGTGATCAAATGGTGCCAGTTACAAAAGTTTCTCAGCACTTAGCACGATTGCACTTTGGAAGCGTGTTTGAGGCTCACAAGACTATTTCTCAGATATCCCTGTGAAGGACACAATCCTTGTTCAATACATAAGAATATGTCCAAAACAGTGGTGTATACAAAATAATACTATGCCACTGTGTGAGGGATAGTTAAAAAAGCTAAATCCTTTCCAGTGAATTAAAAACAAAAATAATAAAAAATTAAACAACGAAAAAGACAATGAAAAAAGGACTTTCAGTAAAGTCATTACATGGAAACTTTAAAAACCAGTCCACTACAGAGTTAAGAGATGTGTAAATGAAAGAGTATGTTTGAAGTGTGAAGTGCAAGAAGCTGCCTGCAGTTCAACCGGTATCAATAGTAACAGGTAAAATGAAGAAGAGAAAGGCCAGATGGGTAAGCTAACCAATGACAATTTGTACATGAGAATCAGAATTAAAATCAATCACTATGGCCAAAATCTGTGGAGTTGAAAATGTGGTACCTTTCCATTAAAAATAGCACTGGGAAGAACTCGAAGTTTTACATGAATAGCAGGTAAACTGACAGAATAATTGGAAATAAAATTACAAGGTCCCCTGAGATATGTAGAAACCTGATTTCCATTCTTCTCTGTTCTCCGAACAATGAATCAGCAGTAGAAGGAGAAATGCTAAAAATGCTTTCAGGAAAAGGCTGGTTACAGTCAGCATAGGCACATTCCTGCAACAAAACCTGGGTGAGAGTACCAGGTTCTTGAGGCTACATGTGACACCAACAGTATCTTTAAAATTCAGTGTATGTGGAGCATTTTTCCTACTTGTCTGGAAGCACTACACACCAGGGAATGCCCACATCATCATGCTGCAGCTCACAGTAAAAAAATCCTGAGATATATTGCAGGTAAAAGCCACATAAAACTCTTACCTGCTTTAGTTAGCTTTATTAAAAATTTAGAATTAAAAAAAATCAACAAAAGGCAATGTCGCAAAGATTAAGAACCCTCAGACATCTTAAAAAGAAATTGTCACCAGTCATGACTAAATGGGGACATCAGCAGTGAATTTCTGCAGATTATTGTTAAGGATGAGAACATCACTCGGTTTCCGTCAACAGCTTTTGAGTGCTTATGACCAAAAGATGGGCAGTGCGGTAAAACGGGGACAGCACAGTCATACATACAAAAATATCTTTTAACACACGGAGAACGAGGAAGGGGAAGATGATTCTGGAGAGTGGGTGATTCTGCAAGGAACAAGGCAGGAGCTCACATTGCCTGAGCAAGCTGCAGTGAACAGCATTAATGAGATGTAAAACCAGCAGAGTAATGACTTCTGATCTCCGCTGCCAGGTTTATTTTTATCCAAGACTGTTTAAAATTAAATGCATAAACAACCTGGAAAGAACACACATCCTCCCCTGCTCCAAGGTATGTGTTTTGAACACTACGCTATAGTTAGCTCCTCCTTTGCTCATTTTCTTTCTGGCTCTCCTTTTGCATAATGACAGCTCCCACAAAGGTAGAGACTATCTTCTTCCCAGAGCACATGCTCTGTTTGTTGGTTAATGCAGCCTTCTGGAAATTTGAAGATGCAAATCTGTATCCTGTCACAGAAGCAAACGTGTCATCCATACCTCACCTCCTGTGACACCTCTCACCAGAAACTAATTATTCAAAAGGTGACCATCATATTTTCTGTATTTCAGATCAAAAGAACGATCTTGGAAAAAACCACGCAAGTACTTACGTGCAAGCTCTGAATCATGAGCCAATGGCAAGAACTACCTGGAGTCCTGACTCAGCCATTGCAGCACTGGAAAGGGACAGGATTTCACACCTTTCCCCAGGGTTAACATTTCCTACTGCTAGCTCTGGGCTGCTCACCTCCTAGGATAACCTGGTTTTCAGGACGTCAGTTTGAAACGGTTCACCTCGTCCTATATGCAGTAACACAGAGAATTCTGTTGGCTTTGTCCCTGGAAGTGTTTTAGGATGCGTTTTAGATAAAGGCAAACGACGAAGCTTACTGCAGAGGTAAATGTGTGCACTTCAATGGCCTTTGATATATGTGAGAGACTAGAATATCTAACAGTTCTTAACTATTAGCTGTTTAATTTCTGTTCTTCCCCATAGGAGAAGCATAATGTATCACATTTGTTCTGGATTACTGATACTGTATTTTATAGCAAGAAATGAAAGTATTACATAATCCCATACAAGACTAGCTGTATTAAAATGAACAGATCTTTAACTGAAGCAATTATCTACAATTGCAGACAGCTACAAATGGAACTTTCCCAAATTAAGCTGTTTGTAGAGTGATTACACTTGAATTGTTAGACTCTAAATAAAAAAGAACTTCTGTATCACTTCTGTATCACTAAATTTCAATGGGATGCATAAATAACACCTTTATTTTAAAAGCATCCTACCCATTTAATTTTGGTTTCAAAAAGTCATACTGTGAAAAGGTGTACTTTTGAATTTTACTTTTCCAGTCATTATTGTCAATCTTTATGCATTTTTATAACTTCATGTGAAAATATTACAAGATCAGTTTTAAAGGCACGCCCCATCATATCTGTGAACTAGTCGCCAAGAATCATTTTTATGGGATGGTGCAATGTTTGGCAACGGTGCCTTGATTCCCTAATTTGGAACTTTAAAGGAACTACTGAAATACCAAGTGCCTAGACTGATAACACTGTCAGAAAGAAAAACTCCGTGAACTTGCTACTTCATAAACCAAAGGCAAACCCCACTCCTCCCCTACTCTATAAAACTAGAAATCAAAGAACTAAAGCTTGATTCCACAACGCCTCCCTCCTACCTTCCAAAACCCCCACCCAGGCACTTGCATTAACATTTATCTTGGCAAATAATAATCTAACCTTCCATTTCAATATTCTTACTTCACTGAGCCACTACTAGAAATACTATAGCATTGTGTTTGTCCAGTGGTAAATGGCTGCTAGCTATCTACTACAACAAATCTTACAAGCTGTTGCTGTCCAGGGCTGTATACGTAGAAAGTTGAAATTTTAAAGGTCAGAAGGGTCTTTTCCCTAAAATGTAAGTAAACAAGGATGCATCCTCAGGCTGGAATGAAAAAGTTCCCTTTTCTCCATCTTCAGCGGTATGTATAAGCTGCACTTGTCTTTGTACCAAGATCTTGGAGGTACAGACAGATAGAACCAGCCAAGCTAATTTGTGTCCTCTACTTTGGACAAAGGATCACACTGCTTTCCCTGAAGGAGCTTTTCTGATGACGGATAACTTACTTTTTGTAAATTGTTGCCTGCGCAGAATTAAATGCCACCTTACTGCAAAATCCTCTTCTCTACAGTCCATTTCCTCTCCAGCTCAACTAGGGAAGAAGAGCAGCTTAGAGATCACGAAGTTTTTTTTCATTTCATAAAGGTGCTGACAGAACAGAAAGTGTCACAACTCTCTCCATGTGATCCACCATAATCATTTCAGAAGACTGCAGAGCTGTGTAAGGTTACATTCGGCATCTACAACTGCTCCATTGGGATTTTGGTTCAGTAAAAAGTAAGTTCTGCTAAAGGTGCTATGACAAACATCACTTCTGAAAATTGGAACAGTAATAAACTACTACAATTTGAAGGTATCTCTTAACAAGCTTTTAGTAAAGAAGCCGCTGTTTGTTGGTTAATATTAAGTCTGCCCTCCTATTTGCAAGAAACCCTGGCTTGCACGTTTAGTTTGGAAAAAAAATTAAAAAAAAAAATCACAACACATGGTAGCAACCATTGAGACAACTTATTAGTAATCTTAATTCTTTTCACTCATGAATTCCGAATAACAGACCTTTGCAACCCAGTCATCAAGCACACTATTCTACTTGACACAACTCAAACTCAGCCAATCCTACAGCACAGCTACAGCTTTCAAGCTACTTTGAGTTTTCTCCCATCCCACTCCGGAAACACAGCAAAAGTGCTGTTAAAGAGAACACCACTGGAAAAGCTTTGCTAGCTCTAGTCCAAAATACTTTCTAATTTTGCCACACTTTGTAAGTACTTCCTCTGCCAACTCCATCAGCCTTTACTTTTTTACAGGCTGAGCTTTTGCTTCTTTCCTAATGATGTAAAACTGGACTCCCAACTTTTCTCTACGTTCTGTTTTTCACTTAATTTCAGACACATACAGCAAACAAGACTTTTAATTTTTTTAATTTACAGTATTAATTGCTCTGAGTTATGCCTTACTGTTGATATACAGTAAATACATTCATCTGAACAATTCACTTAGTATGAAAAAATGTAGTTAAAACATTAAAAATACCGCTTTACACTGTGTGAAACAAAACCTTCAAAAGTAATGACATCAGCTACAGCCAGGCACAGAGGAAGACTATTGCCTTTTAGTCTACCAGCGCATTCATTCCCGTACCCCTTCGTCTGAAATTGCCTGTAACAGTAAGTTTTAGGTGAATGCTTCTGCTGAATTAAGAAGATTTAATAACTGTCAGCTTGATCTTTAGCACTTGTATTTCCAGAACAGGATGTTTTTCTGTTCTATTCATTATGCTAAGAATGGCTGGTTTTGGAAGATTTACTGAACAAAGGGTTTCAATAACATTTCAAAATTGAAGATGTTTCTGAAGGGAAGTTATACTCTACTGGTGCATGCAGCTGTCAACATCTGGACAAATTATAACACTTCCCCTAGATAAAAGAAAGAAGTGGCTGGGCACAACTGCCATTTCACAAATAGTACTTAAGTCAGATGAAATGCATTCTTCTTGCAAGCTTTAGACAGATTAATACATACCACAACACCTAGCAGTGATTAAACTTAGAAAAATATCTTGGGACTTTGGGTTTTTATTTTTTAAAATCTTTGTTGTTTTGGGTTTTAAAAAAAAATCTTTAAAATAATGTAACAGAAGACGTATGGTGGAAGATGCCAAAAACCACCCTGCTTTTTAATGTGAAAGAGTTGGGCTGTCAAAGCTATTATGCTGTTGACAATTACTAATTTGATTATTTATATAATTCTTTAAACAATGAAGAGGCAGGAAATGTTTATTTATTTTTTTTAATTCTTTGATCAAGAATGACTGAACATTATAGTCATTTAAATCAACCCAATTACATAGTTTCCATTAAATTAATGGCTGCCAAACAAGCGTGTACTCCAGTGACCCACCGTAAGCAGTGTTATCTGATGGGTAAGACAGATTTTAAGGTTAGACACAGAACATGTAAAAATAGAAAGTTTAAAAACCAATCTCATCACTGACATTTCCATTGCCATCTCCTTTGTGAAATAAATAAGGCAGCAGATAACTTTTACTTTGAAGTGGCATCTTTGAGGTATGCTATTAAATCTGCTCTCTCAGACTTCTTCTTAATACCCGCAAAAATCATCTTTGTTCCTGGGATATACTTCTTTGGATTTTCCAAATATTCCATCAGAGTATCCTCACCCCAGGTGATACCTAGCGAGAAGAAAAAAAAAAATAGTGAGTGACTTCAGAATAACAAACACACTTATATTCTTGTTCTCCATATTATTTTACTTTTCAGCAGATTTCAGTGCTTATGGAACTATCACCAATAACCGAGTATTTTTGTCCCTGGTAACTCAGCAGAACACCTGTAAGTTTACCTTTATTCTTATTAGCATCCGTGTAAGAGAAGCCCTCAGCTTGTCCAGTTTTGCGTCCAAATAGGCCATTCAGGTTGGGTCCAGTCTTGTGCTTGCCTCCCTTTTCAACTGTATGGCACTGGGAACATTTCTGGACAAAGATCTTCTTGCCTTTCTCAATATCTCCCATTTTCAGTACTAGACCAAGAAGACACACAGAGGTCAGTATCGCCATTTCAAGGTCACTTATTCAACAGAAATTTTAAAAGCATCCTGTTGGTTTACAAAACTGTACATATGGCCCATCAGTCTAGTAATTCTCCAGCACACTTTCTATCCACGAGCTATAGCTCCTGGGTTTGAAGATTAGCCTACAATCATTAGACTTCATAAAAGGTATCAAGGTAACAAACACACTTGAAAAGCAGGAAAAACATTCCCTCAGCCAAAGTAATGGCATCACAGCATTTAAACAGCACAGAGATAGTTTCTGAAGAGTAAATTGGATGCAACTTCCATATATAGCTTGTATAGCTATAATAGGAAAGTTTCCTAGTCACGGAAGTCTTGTGTAGAGGGACGGTTCTGTTTGCACAGATCCGTTTCAGCTGGAAGAGTGCCCCAGCACACCACCTTGGAAGAAGGGGAGGGCGGCAGGCCCAAAGCTGGCCCGCTCCCCTCTTGCCACAAACCGGGTGCCTCCCGAGCGCCTGCCAGCAACGACGCTATTTGCACGCCGTGTGGCGAGAGCACCCAAGGGCAACCTCACCTCTCGGCTCCGGCTCTACCTCCGCTGAGGCTGACCTTGAGACGAGGAGCAGGCTCCCGGCCCGGGGGAACTCTCCGGGCAAGCGGCGCGACCCCGGCACGACCCCAGAGCGGCGGCCGGCGCAGTCACCCCGCAAAGGCGCGTAGGCGAGGCCGCGCCACTCCCGACCTCGAGCAGCCGCCGGCAGAGCCCGGGCAGACCGGGTCTCCCGGGCCGCAGCCGCCCGCGGTTGGGCCGCTAGGCCCCACGGTGACCTTCCGCCGCACCCCAGCCGCTTCTTTAGGCCCCGGCTCCAGGCTCTCCAGGCTCCCCCGGCCCGGCCCGCGGAGGCGGGAATCGCGGTCTCAGGACGGACAACAGCACCTGCCGCGCGCCGTCCCTTCCCCGTCCCTCACCCTCTCCCGCCCGGCTGCCTCACCGCCCCGCTCCGGAACAACGGTCCCGCCGGCTCACGGCGCCAGGCCCAAGCCCAAGCCCAAGCCAGGCCTGTCCACACATGCGCCTGCCCCGCCGGCTGCTGCCCGCACCTGCCTGCCCGGCCGCCCCACTGACGCTGCGCCCACAGCGGTGACCACAATCCCGGTAACTACCGCACCGTCCGGCGTCTGAGCCCAAGGACACGCCGTACTCCGCCCTATGTAAGCCGGTGTCGCCGCAACCAAACTACACCGACACTCTGCCCGCCCCTCTCGACGTGATAACCAATCAAGTGCCGGCCTTTGGATCGCTGATTGGTTACGGTGTGCCTATACGCCAAGGTGGACGTCACGGCGCCGGAGGCTAGTGGGGTAGGTTGAGACTGGCGGGCCCCCGGGCTTCCTCCTCCTCCCCCCCACCTTGCGGAATGGCGTCAGACGTAACTCTGGTACGTAAAGAACGACGGGGCGCGCGGGAGCGGGTTTTGAGCGCATGCGCACAGCGGAATGCGAAGCAAGGGTCGCGCGGCGCTCCGAGGGGGCTGCGACCTGAGCGGGCGGTTCAGGCGGCCGCGTGGCGGTGCGGTGGGCGGGGCCCGGGTCGTGACGTAGCCGGGAGCCCCCGCCCCTCCCCCCCGGCGCTGTGGTGGCAGTTGCCAGAGGTGAGGAGAGGAGCGGTGAGGCGGCCGGGCTGAGGTGAAGTGGGCAAAGTGGTGTCTCCCGTTGTATGTGTCGCTGAGGTCTGACAACTTTTTGAAGGGAGCCTAGAGAATAAAGAGGTAGAAGCGCCGCAGGTAGCAAAAATGAGGCTCAAACCCTCCCGATTTGAGAAGGGCTGGCCAGGAGCGCTAGGCAGTGTTGCCGCCACGTGGAGCTGGAGAGGGAGCAGGTATGTGGCTGGATCCTACATCTCATGTAGGATACTAAAATCTTATGGTTTAGAAGATGAGAGTATTACTGAAGGGACCACCACAAGAAAAGAAGATGCCCCAGATGTGTTCCCTGCGTGTTGGATAACGCTGTGGTGCTTGAAGAGGATATGTTGATATCCATACATGTGGACTTCTAAACAGAATTTAAATCATGAATTTCAAGCATGACCGCCATCTCACTCTCCTTGGCAAGGAGGAAGAAAAGCTGTTAAAAAAGCCTAGTGTAATAATGGCCAGTGATCAAACGGCAGCGATGACAAGAGGTGAACTGTTTGCCTTAACTGTGGTCATTAAAACTGTGAGAATTTCCCACTGTCTGGCATTTGAAAAACTTCTTTTTTTTCTCTGTGAACTTTTATGCTATGCTGGAATTGGTGTAAGCGTGCTCCTGTAATTGCCCTGTGGAGCAGTGCTCACCTAAGGTGCCAACGTGAAGCGAGAGGGAATGAGGACATGGTAAAAATACATCAAAGGTTCCTCTCATGGCAGAATTTTGCAGAGAATTCATAAGAATATTCAGCAAATTATCACTTCCTAGTTTAGAAAGAGTGCATTGTTTTCCATTGCTCATGGTATCTAGAGCATGAGACATATGCTTGTGCAGTTTCTACCATTTCATCACTAAGTATATACAAAAGATTTTATTAATACGCTCCTAAACTTTAGCAGTTAACACTAATCTTCTTGGCAGTACACTAACCACAATAAAACTAATTTGCTTATGATATACAGCTGAATTCAGACAAAGATAATATACGTGCAATGGAACCGCTTTAAGTTGGCATCTTGACTTCTCTTGTTGCCCAACTTAAATCTCAAATCATGTCAGATTCCCAGAATTTTGAGGTTGACTGGAAAGATACTAGTTTAAAAACTAAAGGCATTCTGTGTTTCTTTCATTTGCTGTTTGGTTTGAACCTTCATGGTGCACTTCACTCATGTTTTTTCAGTTTTTTTACCATGATTGTAAGGACTATAATTTTTTTTAGTAAGGCTTCTGTGTCTTAAATGATTCCAGGAGCCAGATGCATGCAACTTAATATCACAAGACTCGTGATAAGACTTCTGGTCTCTCTTGTCTTTAAAAGAGGAAGGAGCTAAAGTATCTTTTAAGCTGCTTTAAGAAATTACATTAGTGTAAATTCTTAAGCTTATTTAAGGACTTGATGTGGACTGATGCCCACTAACATCCATTGAAAGGTTCTCCTTTTCTTCATAGAATGCAGACTTCAAGCATCTATAACTGTCTTCATTTCTGTTGGGTTTTGTCTTCTAAATATGTATGCTCCATATTGAGCATTACATGTTGAGCTTCATGGTTAACCCTTCTGATGCATGTGGAGGGACGTTGTAGCAATGTTATTTTATTTTTTCTCCAGGAAGCTGTTTTTGAAAACTGCGCCTTAATTCAAGACAGTTGAATTGTTTTTTGTTAAACTTTTGAAATAATGAAATAATGCCCTTGGAAAATACTGAACCTGTGAGGTTTTCAGTGCTAAAGGTTAGTATACTAAAAATCAGTCTGTAAAATGAACTGTTGTCTTCTCTGCCTTACACCTGACCACTCAGATGTCTGCTGTGTGAGCAACTGCCAGCAGTCATGATTCAATACCCTTTCATGAAGGTGTAAATGATCCAAACGGTGTATTTGTGGGTTTGCATACTGTATTGTTAGTGGAAGCAGAAGTTTATCTAATGTAAAAATATACTAGTTTAGAAGGTGTATTTTCACCAGTAAGAAGAGGTATCTTGAATGGAGAGGAGTTGACTTCACTTGTTTAAGCCCATCTGGGCGTTACTAAGTGTGAATCTGGAACAGCACAGTGGTAAGAACCAGTCTGTAAGTAAAGTAGACAGTGCAGGAAACAGGGTTGTTCAAGGTACTCTGTGTTTTACTTTTTGAAACATTCTGTAACAGGACAGAGAAACAGTGACATTTTACCCTTCAATGCTAAATATAGCATCTGTGGTGTATGTTCTGCGTGAATCCCACACATGTCGTTTGACTTCCTCTGTAGGACAGAATATGTTGTGGGACTTCCAGAGGCAATGCTGAAGATGAAGTCAGGGCTTTTCTGGTTTTGTGGCTTCGCATTGCTGGAATTAACTAAAATGACTCAGGGCACATTTTCAACATACTATTACTTTCCTACATGTATTAACATTCATTAGAATGTTTGCTTTGGTGTGGTTTGCCTAGAAGGTTTGTATTGTAGTCTTTCAGTTATTCACTGTGGTTACACCTGAAATACCTTTGTCTTTTTACTACCTCAGACCATTACACAGTAGAACAATAGCTCTTTTGCAATCAGAATTATTGCTATGTAATTCTGTCCTGAAGGAAGTAAAAATGAACCAAATACGTGAAGTCCAATACTAAAGGAAACATGGCAAAAAAGCCAACCAGTTCTGTTTAAGAGCTGCAGATAAAAGAAGAAAGAGGGCCTTATGGGCCTAGACTGGAACTCAGGAGAACGTGTTGGTGTTTTTTCTCAGTTCTGTGATAAACTTCTTGTTTGGTCTTTGGCAAATACCTTAGAACCAACTCATTTCTTGTGTTGAAATCATCAGGAATTAGGTGCTTGAGTACTTTGGTCTCTTTTCATCCTGTTACCGCATGGAAGCGAGCCAATCCTGAGCTGCTGCTAGTTGGCTGCTGATCAGGCAGGCTGCCGCCCTGCAGCCCATGGAGATTGATGGTGGAGCAGATATCCACCTGCAGCCTGTGGAGGACCCCATGCCAGAGCAGGTAGATGCCCAAAGGGGGCTGTGACCCCATGGGAAGCCTGTGCTGGAGCAGGCTCCTGGCAGGACCTGTAGCCCTGTGGAGAGAGGAGCCCATGCTGGAGCAGTCTGTAGACTGCTAGAGGTCTAGTTATCTGTAGAGTTGCAGAATGAGTGTAATGAGGCCTTTGACCTCAGTATAAGATAGACAGAAGTGTGGCATGCACCTTCTCTGTAGTCAGTTCTTGGTTCGAGGCAAGTAACACAACAGTGGCATCTAGTTTGGATGAGTATAGAGGAGTAGTAGGTACAAAACATAAATGCATAAAGTCAGGTACTTTGCAATGAAGCATGGAATAGCAAGAAAGGACTTCCAAATGCAAGAGTTGTCGTAGGAGAGGACTGGATAAACTTCTCTTTTACTATCAGAAAACTCATTCTGAATCCTTGTAAACTAGTTCCCATAGTGAAAGTAGGCTAAAAAGAAAGGTGATTCAAGATAGTAATTTAAAAAAAAAAAGAACATTTTTGGATTCAAGGCCAAAGTTAATTAACTTACAAGGACATTCCCATTTGAAAGATTCAGGACCTAGCATTTTGTCTGAAATTTAGCTTTTTTAAAAAACATAATTTTGTTGCTTTTGAGGTTTTGGAAAAGAACTTTAAGGGCTCAAGAATTAAAAGACAAATAAAAGGGTTTCCTTTTATTAAGTCTATTATGTTTTTAACTTTAAAACTAGTCTCATGCTATTGTGGAGTCTGCCACAGTTTACTGCAAAGCTGAAAATAACAGAGGTATACTAAATGTCCTCGAGCATTGTCTGAGAGTCTGATTCCATCTGACAAAAAAACATGCTACATACCCACTCATTTCTACTGGCCTCAATTTCTATTTTCAGATGTCAAGCATTGGTCAAAGCTACCACATTTTCAAATTATTTTTAATGATTTTTCTTTCTAATGAATCAAACAGATGGAACAATTTCAGCCAAATCCTGTTTGGAGGAGATGACAATTGCCTACACTGATAATACATTTGCTTTGTGTATCTGTGGGAGCCAAAGGTTACTGTCCTCTCATTTACATGATCAGTTGGGACATTATCGTTTGAATAACCCAAGCTATAGAGTCAGAAGTAGTTCTGCAGCAGCTTAAATGAAGATATTGTCAAATTAGTCTCCAGAGCATCAACTTAGCCCTGAGAAAAGCTCCAAATTAAGACTCCTTTTGTAAGGAGATTTGTATGGTTGGGTCTCCTTATGTAATGATGATATGCTAATCTAATGTAATCTACTAAAGCCTATACAGTTCTTGTATTTAAACTATAGGCCAGACAGCAGGACCTTTCATGAAATAAGAGCACTAGCATGGCCCATGATTCAGATGAGAGCTTACCTTGGGGTTTTCAAAGGAGAAACATTTGTAACATAAGTAGAAATAAGGTCATAAACTGGCAAATTTAGCTCTGTTCTCCCATAGAAATAAAACTAGTGTGCTATGGCAGGCTTAGTGATTTTAAGCGTGTACCCAGTTCTCTGCAGAGCTACAAAGGCTCTGTGTATAGCAGCAGGAGGAGCTGTTGAATGTGAAGCCTGACCAGGTCACGAGATAACATGTTCATGATTCATAGATTTACAGGCCATCTTCTTCACTGAGAGGAAATCACTGCTGCAGATGGTAGCACCCATGGGATGGTTCTGTCAGTGGAGACGTGGGATTCCTGCTTGCAGAGATCTTATGCTAATTTTGCTGCCTGTTGTGTCAAGATTTTTGTAACCAAGTAATCACCTGGCTGGTAGTTTTAGAATCAGGTTATAATATCCCACCTTCATTGTCTGCTTGTTTTTATATATGACTTTAGGAACGTGTCAGGTGTTGTATCAGAGCAGTTTAGTGGTTTAACACTGTTTTTGATATTGATCAATGCTGGATGCTTTGTGGACACTAAAAACTGCCCAGAATGAGCTTAATATCCTAAAGCGTGAAGTCTCAGAGCACTGAGAACACTTAATCCAAACTACTACTATTGCTGATGGCTTTCTTATGTTCCTAGGATACGTCTCTAAGACTTTTAAAAAAATAATATTAAGCTCTTTGCCTTCATTGTATTCCAAGTAGAAAACTAAACAAGTAAATTAGAGTGTACTTTCTAAGTTTCTTCTTTTGTCTAATGAATTTGACCAAACAAAAAGTCCCAGAGCTCTTTTATTCAGGGGCTTACAGATACATGATACAAATGACTGATGAAACTTTTCTGTACTAAATGGGTTGTGTACTCATTGCTGAGTTGTAGCTTATAGTTTTGGGGGGGGGTGTGGTTGATTTTTTGTTTTTATGGGGGTTTTTTGTTTGTTTTGTTGTTGTTTTTTTCCCCTAGAAAGAGCAAGTTCATTTTTTCTGTATCTTTCTTAGGGCATAACTAATCCTGTTTTTAATAATTGTTGCTTTTTTCCAGATTTTTTGGTTTTTGTTACTTACAAAATGTGCTGAACAAAACTAAATGCAAGATACACAAGGATTATTAAATAACATAATATTCTGTCTTCTCTGCAGCTTAACATTATCTCTCCTGAATGGTGCTAGAGGAAGAGCAAAAGGCAGGAGTCCACACTTATTTTGAAATCATTCCTCCAGTAGGTAACAACTATTTTAAAACCCATTTGTGGCTGAGTTGTTGTGGTGGGTTGAGCCTGGCTGGGGGCCAGGTGCCCACCAGAGCCGCTCTCTCACTCCCCTCATTCACTAAACAGGGGAGAAAAGGCATAACAAAATGCTTGTAGGTCGAGATAAGGACAGGGAGAGATCACTCACTAATTATCGTCATGAGCAAAACAGACCAAACTTAGAGAGGGAATTCATCTAATTTATTACTAGGCAAAACAGAGTAGAGGAATGAGAAAATAAAATCAACTCTTAAAACACTTCCCCCCACCCCTCCCATCTTCCCGGGCTCAACTTCACTCCCGGCTTCAACCTTCCCCCCCTCAGCAGCACAGGGGGACGGGGAGTGGGGGTTACGGTCAGTTCATCACATGGTGTTTCTGCCGCTTCTTCATCCTCAGGGGGAGGACTCCTCTCATCGTTTCCCCTGCTCCAGCATGGAGTCCCTCTCACGGGGTGCAGACCTTCAGGAGCAAACTGCTCCAGCATGGGATCCCCCACGGGGTCACAAGTCCTGCCAGCAAACCTGCCCTGGCGTGGGCTCCCCTCTTCACGGGTCCACCGGTCCGGCCAGGAACTTGCTCCAGCGTGGGCTTCCCACGGGCCGCAGCCTCCTTCAGGTGCCTCCACCTGCTCCGGCGTGGGGTCCTCCACGGGCTGCAGGTGGAATCGCTACACCCCCTCATCCTTCCTCCATGGGCTGCAGGGGGACAGCCTGCTTCACCATGGTCTTCACCACGGGCTGCAGGGGGATCTCTGCTCTGGTGCCTGGAGCACCTCCTCCCCCTCCTTCTGCACTGACCTTGGTGTCTGCAGAGTTTCTTACATCTTCTCACTCCTCTCTCTGGCTGCAAAAGCTCTCTCTAACTGTTTTTTTTTCTTCTTAAATATGTTATCACAGAGGCGCTGATGGGCTTGGCCTTGGCCAGTGGTGGGTCCCTCTTGGAGCCGGCTGGCATTGGCTCTATCAGACACAGGGGAAGCTTCTAGCAGCTTCTCACAGAAGCCACCCCTGTAGCCCCCCCGCCACCAAAACCCTGCCATGCAAATCCAACACAGTTGTCTTCAACAGTACTTTGCAGCATGTTTCTTCATACTTCACTTTCAAATTTCCTCTGTTATTATGCTGCACAGTTATTTTTGTACTAAATCCTCTAGATACTCTCCTGTACTCTTCTTCTATCCTAATAAAAGCATTAATAATCTCTTTTTTAAGAACAAAAAGTCTAAGTGTTTCTGAGATATGTAAAGGTGGGATAGAAAGTGAGTATCCTTTCCTAATGGAAAGTAAGCTATCTGACTCCTGTCACATCATTTTCCTTATATCTTCCTGGTAGCCACTGAGCCCTTTGTACTCTGAATACTTGCACAGAAAATAGCGTGCTGCAGGGGTACTGTGTCCGGACTGGCCTCCCAAAGTTCTCACACATGAATAAAGTAATCAGGGATTTACGTTTCTGCCATGATTCTTTGCTAATATCTCTTCCTGTAAAGGAAGGATAATGACTAGCTGGAAGCATGGTTCTGTTTGAGCTGTATATTCAGTGTGTGATCCTGGCAGTCTCCTGAACTCTGGTGATTTGCTTGAAGGGAGAGGGGAATATATCTGATCTCTTAATGGGACAGCTTAGAAGACTGCAATGAAAAAGCTCTCAATGAAAAGTACAATGGCATTTTGCTCCCTCTTCAGGTCCTCTCTGGGGAACAACTGAATAATCCCTCATTTAATTAAGTAGTTAAAAAAAACCCCAAACACCAATGAATGCTCATGTGCTGTTTCTGTTTCTGTAATCCCCACTTGGCTGCAGCTCTGCAAGATATTAATTGAACCAATATTAGTTATGCTGCTGAATTCTGGGTAGCAGCAATGTTAATCTGTCAGCACACAGAAATTATCAATTTAAGCTTATTCTTCACATTGTTTTTGCAAAGCCAGTTGCTAATCCATGACATAGCTTTCCACTAAAGTTTCCTTTGCTGCTTTCTTATTTTAAAAAGACTTTACAGAAATTATTTAAGATGTTTAAATATATTGCATTTGGGGACTTTTTTGGTTGGTTGGTTGTTGTTCACACTTTTCAGGAATCCTAAAGAGCTCAGTAAGCACAACAGGGCAGCAGAACTATTTTGTACCTATCTCTTGCTCTTAACTATTTTTATAACCACCAAGTTAATGCCTGCCATTAATCCTTAGCTACTACATTGACCACTTGCAGCCATCTAGGGATGACTCCTACTAACAGATTACATGTTTTCTGTAGCTTACCTGCTTCATTCTAAAGCTCCTTCAAAGCCCTGCAGGGAATGCTAAGTCCCATTCTCCCTCTACCAGTCTTCACTTCAATTTAAATACAGTCTCTATGGCCTTACCTGTTCTCTTAAACATTCCTGTCTTAGACAATGAGTGAAAAAGGAGAGAGAAGTGTCTGAGAAACAAGCCACAATAGGTCTGACATAGGAATGTAGGCTTGGAGAGGCCACGGTCAACCTTAGAGCATGGAGGCTTTGAGAACGTGCTGTACACAGACAAAGAGACTCCTCAACTCACAAACATCATGTTTGTCCCTGTGTGTGACATTACTGGAATTTGACTCCCTGCGGATTAGCAGAGGGTCCTTTTGACCTGGGAGCTTGGTGCCTATTGAGGGCCTGCAAAGGGCCTTATTGGGTCACTGACTATAATCCCCAGCTATTGCTGGCAACCAAGCCATAGCTCCTTTCATAAACTGATCAGGTCCATTCTGAAGCAGCCTGTTTTCCGATTGTTTCTTCATCTATTGAAGAGCTAATCCTGAGCCTCCCTGCTGTGACCATTAAAAATCGTCTTGTGATTCCCAGCCTAAGTTTATTCCCAGTCAGACTGTAACGCTCATTTCTGAATCCATTTGGCCTTTAATGAACCAGCTCTTTCACTAACTGGTGTTTATCCCACTAATGCGTTTCTCAAGAAATCATGTTTTCACAGCCTCTAGACTAACATGAGCTCTTCTAGTCTCAAATAGGCTGCACATGTCCTGGGCTACCCTAGCTGGTCTTCTCTTTACTGTTTGAATTTATCGTGGTTCTCTAGGAAAGGACAGTCAGTTTTTATCGAGGTACTTTTTATTTGTTACTCTGTTTTTAAAGGACAAGGAATGTGTCAGTTAAAGAAATAAAAAGCATGTCAACCACAGAATTTGTGTCTCTTTCCCTCAGTAATGTTATCTCTGAGGTCTTTTGTCTCTCGTCTTACGGAATCATGAAAAGATTTTTGTGCTGCTGTGTTAGAGAAGGAATGCTGCAGCTCCAGCAGTGCTGTCTGGCGCCGAGGAACCTCACAGCTAGGGATCCATTCAGGCAGCGCTGTCTCTTGGCTTGTCCTCTGGTCTCAATGCAGGGTGACATGCTTCTTGATACTAAAGGTTGTGCAACAAAATTATGCTTTCCTCACTCTTTACATCTAGCAGTAAGCCCGGCTTACTTAGACGAACTGGGTTTTCCCATACTGTATGTTGATCCAAATGTCTGGGCTTGAAGTCTTTGTAAGAAATGGAACATGCAGATTGTGGAAGGGATTCAAGTTCAGGCCTTCCTGAAAGCTGCCTCCTGTACAATGCTTCTGTTTGCAATGTGTCAGTGATTTTCTGAAGTTTGTTTATTTGAAGTCTTGTATCCAGATAATGAACTTTCTGGTAGCATGTCTGAGACAGAGTGGCCTGCTCGTGGCTCACATCCCATTTCTGGTCTGTACTTCCTGTCACTTTATGCTGCTGACCTAGACTGGCAGCTGTTTTTCTTTTACTCAGTATTGTGTCTGAGTAGCTGGCTATAGCACTAGGAACTCTGCATAAAGGTGGAGGCGTCTGAAGACTGGAGGAGTACTGTTCTTGCAGAATTGATTCATGGGGACGTCAACCTTGAAGTAAACCTGCAGTGTGCCCTTCAAGAGGTCTCACTTGTGAGACACCAGGCAGAAATGTTTCTTTCTATATGGAGGAAGGAGCAGGATTTACACTGAGATCTAAGTCAAGTCTCTTATTTTAGCAGGGACTGCTGCTTTTAGCAGCCATTTTCTGAGACTAGTGAAATGACTCAGTAAGGGGTCTCCCAGGCAAAGGGAAGCAACCCAGATATTCATTACTGCCTTGCCACTTAGGGAGCTTAAAGCTGGTCTTTATGCTTTGGAAAATAAAATATTCTGCTCTACCCCAATGCGTAAGATATAAATGAGTATAGATGTCTTGTGCTTTCTTCTCCTTTCCTCTATAATCATCTGTCTTCCATTTGTGGTCTCATGAGCAATATGATAGTATAAATGGTGACTTGCATTAGTGTTTTTTTAAATTCTTTTAGGAACTGTTGCAAGTGGGACTGAGGATGCTCACTGGCATGTGGTTTTTTAGCTCTCTCAACCACAGTTTGACCCACGGCTTGAATGCTGTTACCCTGTATTAATCATTTGTACTGTTGAGGCGTCAGATCCTGGTGCAGAGTCAAAGCTGCATGGTATAGGAACTGTTCAAACATAAAGTACATCTGAATCCTATAGCCAAAGAATGGACTTCAGCGGTTACTGTGCTGAACAATCTGAGTGTTTGATGTTCAACATATGTAAATTTTAAGTGGAATAATGTTGTCCAGATAAAACAGCATGGCCCAGGGCAGGCCTCTGCCAATCCCATTTTGGAAGCCAGAGGGCAATAAAACTGCTCAGTTTTGAATTAATGTAAGCTGCTAGTTTGGGTTTTCATTTCCAGAGACCAGCTGTTGAAACTGTTCTTTAAAGTGTTCTCATCATAAAGTGAAACATTTGTTTCTTCATTGCACTGGAGAAAAAGCTAGACAACTTTTCCATTTCAGATACAGCAATTTTTTTTAATCCAATAGAAGAAAAAGGAGGACAATTTGGGGACTTTTTATCTGGGGCCATTTTGGTACTGTAAGAAATGACAGCATCTTCCTTAGTGGCCCTGCTTCTTGTACGTCTGTGGGATTTGAACCCAGAAGTGCTGTAAAGCCAGCAGTGCTGTGCAAGGGTGAGCAGGAATCCATTCCTTCTGTTTTACCTGCAGAATCGCTGAGTCAGAATAAACTAGATGTGTGTGTGTACTCTGCATGAGAATATGCAGGTGTCACTGAATGGCTTAAGCCATTACAGGTAATGATGCATTAGCAAAAAGCAACTCAACTGGATTTGCCATGCTTATATACCATATTATGCTTTGTTTGCGTGAGTAGCATTTAATACAAATAATATCTTTTCACTTTTATACAGGTCACACAATATAATAATCGTTGAAGACAATAAACATGGAGATTTCCAATGTAGTTTTATACATTCTTTAGAGTAAATCTTTGCATTAAAATAGAATCTGATAATGTTACTGATGCACCCTTAAGGAAGAAAGGCAAATCACTCACATAAATGGAGGAGGATGAATCATGGAAACTCTCCCAAGCTTAAACTGGTATAGTTAGTAAGGAGGCAATAGTCTGCAATTGTAATAGGTCACTTATCAAATACCCAATGTGCAATAAAGACAGCAAGTTGATGAGTTCAGTGGGGTTGTCCTGATTAACACCAGCTGAACATCTAGCCAATGTTTCAGTTTCTGCAGTGCTGCACCATTCACATGAGAGCTGCCAACTTGTTTTATGGAGGCGGTTACTCATACTTCTCAAGGCTAAAGGTCGTTTGAATTGCTGTCGTGTTGGTGGCAACTTTAAATGATAAGATAAAAAATAAGCAGTTAATTGCAATAACTTTCTCCCCTGCAAACCCTGAACTAGTCATTAATCCATTACAGAAGTTCTGTCAACCAGCTGTGTCAGGACTGATTTAGTATATTGAACTTTTGCCTCTGTTTTAGTGTGAGCCTTGCCCTGAGCTTAGTATTATCAAAGGGAAAGCTTAATTCTGCTAGCTGAATCTGGTAATTACCAGTATTACTTGTGGTAGAAGAATGAGATTCTTAGTAAATGCAGTACTTACTAGTTCCATGTCTTCACCTAGTTCTCCAGTTAATCTGCCAACTGCTTTCACGTAATAGTTATCCAGCATAAGGGGATTCATAGAACTTCTTCCTTAATGGCGACATAATGTCATACATTTTTATTGGTTAGGAAAATCAGAATTAATGCACAGTCCCCCTGAAAAACCTCAGATAATTTACAGTTTGTGTGGCCTTTGTTACTAAATGGAAAAAAATAATTTTTTTGAGAAATTTAGGGGCTATCACTTTGTGGTCTTTCATTGCTATACCATGTGAATTAATTTAACAAAAAATGCTTACCTGTGCAGTCCTGACTGTATGTTGTGATCCCCATAGCCTTTCAATGTTTCGTAGCATATTGGTTATTCTTGAGAGAGGTTATGTTCTAGCTCTTCAGAAGTGGAGTTGGGGGGCACTGTCTTTGGTGGCTTTGGATAGTATATTTGACTCTTCAGCAAACTTAGGAAGCTGAAGGATAAGAAGAAATATGTGTGCTGGATGGAAAAGACTCTTCCAAAGTTTTGAAATAACACGTGTCACATCACCCTCCCCTCCCCCAATTATCTGTTTAGTAAATGCTAATAGAAGTAAAAACGTGGTGGAAAAATGTCTTCAGTACAGCATTACTACTCAAGTGGAAGATTCAACAGGTATGTAATTCAACTGAACTCAATTCAAATAACTTGGAATCAAGTTTTCTATGATAGCCACACATGGTAGGCAGAACATTACATGCTATATAAGCTTTCTTTTGTAGTCACAATTGTAGACTGCCTTAAAATGGACCACTGCTTATTGTTTCCCTTGACACATCTGTAAGACTGTGTGTTTACAAAGGCTGTATCTTTCTTTGTTCACCGCTGTTTTTTCCTACACTATTCATGACTTTTATCTGTCATAAAACTTCAGCCTACATCCCTTTGAGAAAAGAACTAGTGTTTAGCCAAGCTGAAGAATAGTAGAAACGTGATAATTCATGAACAAATTCACTCTTCTGTTTCATGGACCAGCCCAGTCTCCATCATTATGCTGGGGAAGGCAAGGAGTCAAAGACCATCCACAAAGAAGATGTCTGTTTTCTTGAAGACATAGAAATAGAGACACAAGGCTCTCAGTATGTTGGTAGGACTTGTGGAGAGCTAAGGAGGAGCAAAGATCTACTGCTGCCCAAACCCATTTCTTTGAATGGCTGCAGAGCATAATCTGGCCAGCTTGGCTCACCTGTCCTGGTTCCTTGTGAAAATTAACTCTATCCTAGCCAGAACCAGGACATTGAATGAAGCTCCCCTCCCCAGCAAATGTATGGTCAGCAGCTATTATTGCTTCTTCTTGTTGTTGTTCTTATTACTCTTATCTCCAGAGCTACTTGGCTAGGTCCTATGAAGGCTAGTTAGTACTTCAAGGACTTCAGTCACAGGACAGCCTAGCTTCTGCTCTTGTTTATATATTGCTGAGGTGGCTGAAAACTGTCACTAAGCTTTTTACTGTTTGTATGTGTGATGCCTAGTTCATGGCCTGCAAGTGCTTGGAACAGTACAGGAGCTCTCTGTGTAAAAATGTCTCTCATGGAAAAGATGCAGAGAAATTTAATTAAAAAAAAAAAAGGGCATTTTGCTCTTTTCTGCATGAACTACGTGCTTGCTGTCTGAGCTCGTGCACAGCCTTCTTCTGGGAGTCAGAGGGAATACTAACAACTTCACACCTATATTGATTACCTCCAGGGGAAATATTTAACTTGTTCTAATGGAACACCATTGATCAGAACGACAGATGGATCTGCATTTTAAGCTGTAGACGTAAGCTCACTATAAAGACAGCTGTGCTGGTGGAAGAGGTTCTTTCTGTGAGCTGCTGCTAATGTCTCTTCTACCTTGGGAGACTGACCTCATGGATCTGCAGACAGAATTCATCTTCACTCTTTTGGTACAAAATCAGCAGGGTTAGATCAGATCTCCCATTTAATTAGCATAAGCTAACCCAATTGCCTTTTTGGAAGCACTCAAAGTGATTATCTGCACCACCGGATCTGCAAGGCTAGTTGTCTCAGGCAGAGAGGTGGTGACAAGCAGCTGAGGGCTGGATCTTATACCAGATAAAGCTGCCTCTCCAGAAGGCCATCTGCCCATGGCCTGTTGCAGCAGCTCTGGATTGATTCACACACTAGCAGGGAAGATTCTTATTGCATTTTCTGGGCATGATTTTTACGAACAGCAACAGCAAACAATAAAGCTTGATGAATTATGAAGCTGGCTCTGCACTCATAATGTCACCATCAGAGGAATAACTGTGTGCTGCTAGATGTCTTACAGAAATGAAACTGCAGTGCATGCTTGGAAGAGCTTAATTTCCAGCCCTGGTTCTATCACTGCTTTTTCTCTCCAGTCTTTCTTCCTTGGTTTCCCTATTCACCTCACAATGATACTATCAGCATTAACTATGTAATAGTTACTCTGAGTTTTGTAAAGGTGAGATGTAGAAAAGGCACAGAGCTTTTAAATACAGCCTTCCAGTGGTAAAAGTCACCTGAGTGTGGTCTGGGTTATCTGTGCTTAACCAGAGATTTCTCCTTCAGTCACTGTGAACTGGAGTGTCCTGATCTCAGAGGAAGTCAAACTGTATGGTGGGAGCATCAAATGAAGTTAAAGTATTTTGTAAGTGCCAGTGGTAGCTGCCCCCTTAGCTTGTAATTGTGAACCTGCTAAGCTCTGCTGGAAATAGGTCTTGGCCTCGGATGATCCTCCTGTTGTGCAAAAATAGGCTTTGTAAGCCCACCTCCACACATGATTAGTGTTTCTTAAATTCACCAATGATCAATGAAAACTGACTAAAAATGACTACTGCTAGCATTACATATTCTATGGAAAGATTTTGGGTTTGGATGGACAAATACTCCACCAAAAATGGCTTGTGTACCCAATTATACACATAACTGTAGAGCACTGTGCTGACGACTGGGAATGGCAGCTAATTAATGCAAATTGACCTCCTACTTACTATTATCAGCTTTTACTCTGCTGAAAAGCTTCTTATCCATGCCAGTGTACGGTTTTTCTGTTTCACACAGTTATGGCCTTTCCTGGCAAGCACTGTCATGGCGCACAGAGGTGTTGGCTTTCTCCTGTCCCACATTCCCCATAACCCTGCATGGCCAGGAGCTGCCAAGGACTCCTCATCATTTCATGCAGGTGATCTTTAAAGTCTTCCAAAATGAAGCACCTGTCAAAATCCGAATGTAGTACAATGCCTCCAGGGAAAAGCAGAATAAGAACAAAAAATTAATGCAATTTTCCTCCAATATATTATGTAAAACACTCTCAGGGTAAAATGCTGCTGGGGTTAAAACCAAACATCTCATGATGGCTTACATGGTGTTCTGTAAATAATGAATGTCTAGGCCTTCATCTCAGTCTTCATAAGGGATAAGAAGAGTTGTTTTTTCTCCCTGGACCTTATTCTGCCCTCTGTGTAGTGATAAAATATTTTAAATCATTCAGCTCTCATTCCAGGGGTACCTCTGTTGCCCTCAGCAAAGGTATGACAGGCATGACTTTGGCCCCAAAATTGCATATTTTCCCTTTCTCTTCCACTGTTTTGGAGTGTGAAAAACTATTGGTCTGACAGAAGATATCAGATACTCTAAATATCCGTCTTGCTTTTGTGGGGATTAGCAGCTGTTAATAGCTCTGTTGGCTTCTGAGGCTACAAGGTATTCACATGAGTTGGGTTTATTCATCATTCTCAGTGCTGAGGTATCCTCCATGGAGACTGCAAACTATCAGCACATAGAGCTCTAATTTAAGTGAAGATGCTTAGCTTGACTAGTGATACATTCTGATTCTGGCTTTGTTAAGTTTCAGTAGAAAAGAGTCATGACTTCAGTAGTGTTCCTAAGTAAGTTTCAAGAATAAATGGTAAACCAATAGAGTGCTGTCTTACCCCAGTGTTCCTCAAAACAACCACATGAAAAGCCTTGGTAGGGGTATTGGGATGGAAAGGCTGATGACCTACTGCATCGATCCCAGTGTCTCAATCCTCAGGTGATCTGAAGTCTGGGAACAAGGCGTACCTAGAGATATGTGTCTGGTAGGGATGAGAGCTGGGAAGTAGCAGGCACAGTGGTCTTGGGTTGGTTTGAGTTGGCAGGAAGAAGGACAGAAAGAAAGAAAATTTCCTTATTTTGCATTTCACAGAGTTTTAGCATTAAATGTAACACTTTGCAAGAACTGGGAGAGAATCAGAAAGGTGGTATCTTAGTTCTTTAATCCTCTCTTGCTTGCACCCTGCAGAGAATTCACAATGATTCTTTTGCAGCTTTTGTACGTAATCAGTCATACCAATTCACATTTACTTTTATGTGGCTTAAGGGAAGGAGAATGTGGACTTCTGATTCTTGCACAGCTCCAGTTAATAGTAACCAAGTTTGTGCTTGTGAAATCAAAATTTATCTCTAAGAAGATGTCTATTTCCGGGGGACAGAGTGCCTTCCCAGAGTTTTATGGGATACTGAGAACCGGGATTTCATGGAGTGCCCATGTTCCTGTGGCTGTTCTTTTCAGCTTTCAGTTTTTCATGGTAGAATAATTTTAAAAAATTATTAAAGTCAAGGGAATCCTGAAATCTTCTGAGGAAAATGAAAGCAGTTGTTTATTCCAGTAAGAAAGACTAGCACCCTGTTTGGATTCTTCTAAACTTTACCACAACTGCATACAGCACCTTACTGAGAGCAACGCCTTTCCCCGGTTGCTGTATAAAGCAAAGTCACAACCTTATACATTTAATTTCTGAGGCCATGCATCATGACATAATGAGATATCTTACCAAGCTGGGCTTTTCTGAGGCTTCCGTCTCATAATTCTGCTTTATACATATTTTAGATCCCTTAGCTGCTCTTGGTAGATGCTCCCAAACAGTTTAATTCACATTAGGTAAAGAGGCCCTGAACAACACAGCCAAGAAAACCCAATTAGCCCATAGGCAAGTCAGCAAGATCAGTATTTGTTAGAAGAGTGGGTGTGCTAAGCAAACACTGCTAACCTGCTAAACCTATCATTACATGCTTCATTCGAGAGAGGGTATTTTGCCTAGTACCATTGCTGCTGCTTATTGCCAAGGAACCTGCACTGTGCAATTATGGCTGTAAGAGGAACAGCTTGCCTTTTGATTTCATTAAAGAAAGATAAGATATAATATAGGTGAAATGTACTTACTTAGCCAAACTGTCTGGTGGTTTATGAAGCCTATATTAGGGAAGAAAAATAATACATAAGTTACCTGAAGTGGCCCACATTCATTTGCACCTCCCACACTTTATCTGAATCGATGCAATCTATATACATTAGGGACAAATCAATGTGTAAGCAGTGCAGACAATATTCTTACTGATACCACTCCTTCCATGAGGAATGTTTTGTGTTGCCAGGTGCCAAAGACTGAAAAGGCACCGGAAACAAGTGATGTGCAGAATGTCTGCTTAAAAAGAGTGAGGGAAAAATCTATCCTCTTACGTGTTTGTGTAATAAGCTCTATATTAATTAACAATGGTATGCGCTATTAGTAAAAATAAATCCTTTTATCAATAATGCAAAACAGAAAACATGTCCTGTTTCTACTTGCAGAGAAAATACTTATTCATTCCATGCTGATAGATTATTTATATTTTACCATGGAGACTTATTTTATGCTTCAAATAAATTTTAAAAAAGCATTCAAAAGTAAACACTAACTTTAAAGGGCAAGAATTTCATCACTGAGGCTAGCCAAGAATCTCTTGGCAATTGTACCAAGGCAGAAAAATGTCTAAGATTAAAAAAATAATTAATTTGCTTAATGGTTCTTTGTGGTATAATGAAAAAAAAAAAGCCTGAAAGACAATATTACTGGACTAATCTAAGTGGTTCACCTGGAGCTCCAAACTCTCATGTATTTCATGAGGAAGGCTTAATTACCAGGTCTTGCTTGAAAGGGTCTTTACTGTATATGGGTAGGAGAGATTGACTGCTGGTCGTCTTTTTTTAAGCTTTATTATTTGTACAGTGATCACACAAAGCTTCTTGATTCTACAAGCCATATACCAAAATCTCCATATTGCCGCCTCATTTGTTCAGTGAGGAGAGGGATGTCCCAGATTCATTCCCAAGCAGGAGAACATGATAACTTCACAGGCCTCCTCCCCTTGCTCAGTTTGAGAACGGAGCCGTGTGAGATGTTAATAGTCCCCATGGGTCTTTACTCAGTATCCTGGTTAATGACATAGCCATGGCTGTGGCATGGGAACTGCACCTACGCTCTGTTCAAGTCACCTGGGACTCAAGAGCTGCAGCTTGGCCTCCATCATTGAATTAGTCTCTGTAAAAAAATACGTGTTGCACAGTTACAAAGAGGAAATATGCCCCCTTGCTCAAAGAATTTAAATACTGTCCTGTGCTTACTTCTTTCCATACTTGGGACTCTGATTGAAACTTTGTTTTGAAAATGGAAACTTTTACAGAAATAGCCATACTTACAGAACGGCAATCTTTAAAAGGTTATTCCATAGGTACTTCTAATTGATTTTTCACTGCTACAGTTAGAACTGGTGCTGTATGTCTACTGATGCTGTAGACATGAAGGAAATGTCTACATTGTACAATTGTAATGTTGCAGCACCATGTCAACCGAAAATAAACACTAAGATGTATTTTCAATTACCATTTCCATTCACATTGTGTTACAATCTGAATTGTTAGTCTTCATTGGATTTATTGGACACATTCCTGATACAAATATGCAAAAATAAGCAGAGTCAGTCAGCTTTGTGCTCTGGCATGGCAGAACTACTAAAGTATACCTTTGCAGAGCACTTTTCATTATAACGTCTAAAGCTAAGGCAGCAATAACATAAGGATGAACATGCATTTTCATGACTCTAACATGATTTAGAGAAGCTTTGTGAGCTGGGGTTGTAACAGCCAGCAAACCTTTGCATTTTCAAAGGTGGACAGTTGTTTAAAGTGTTCCTTATATTTTTAAAACTCCAACTGGCTAATCAAGCCTGAAGTCACCCAGAATAGATGGCAGTATAGAAAGGTAGAGGTCTGGCTGGAAAGGAAGAAACGAACAGCAGCTTTTGCTGGGATGCTTTCACTGAAGTTCTTGTAGGCTCTCGCTGGAGTCTGCCAGATTCACACAAGAAATGGTTGCTCAGTATTATGTTATCTGCCCCTTTATGTTCAGTCCACAGAGAATATGGAGTCTATCAGTCTCTTGAAAAGAAGCCAGACTCAAGCCAGAGGGACTTATGCTCCCAGTTTGGAAAGCCCCAGAGCACATCCAGGGAGTGGTCCAGATGGACACCATCCCATTTCCCTAGCAATGAGGGCACTGTGGGCACTTGTTAAACACTTTTTGATAAAATAGGCATAAACCAACTTTCATGTGAAAGAGAGTATCCTTATGGAAACACTGGCTTAGCCTGCAGTAGTTCTGAGGCTCCCCTTCTGATGTAGTGAGGACCACTGGGTGCAGACATGTACTTTTTTCAGTGATGGCAATAAAAGACGCATTGGAATCTATGTGACCTTCATGAGAGGCTTCCACTTCCCGCTCTTTTTCTACTCTCTGACACATGGTAGGAGCCTCTGAAGAGCTGTTTCTTCTCTCAGGTGTGGTGTTGGCCTGAGAGTGATGCAGTGTGGGCAGCCTCATGACCTTCAGCTTCTTTTCTAGATCAGGCCAGAGATTTTTTTTGCTGCTTTTTCCTGTTAATTTCCCACGTACTCAGGAAATTATTAAGAGAATAAGGTGTATCACTCTTGCCAGTTTTAACAGAAAGGAAATTATGATGGGAGAATAAAATGTTTCACATGTGTAAATTGGCTTTCTCTGCAACCCTTTATTCTTGCAAAGGGAGACAATCACTTAACTTGCCTAACCTTAAAACCTGCTTGGTCAGGAAGCTGCAGTTCAGGGAACCACCAGGGGTTGGGGAGCTGGGGACAGCCAGAGGAATAGAAATGCAGTGTGGCATGATAAACAGTGAAAGCAGATTAAAACCCACATGGAAAAAAGCCAGTTTTGATTCATTCGGTGCTGTCACTGAACCCACTGAAAACCTCATTGGTGTGACTTGTCTTTGGAAAGACAACTAACTTCAAATGCTCTAGCCTGATGTAGTGTGTGTATGTGTATAAATAGGGTTCTTGGCAATGGCTGAAGGGTGTTTTTTAAGGCCTTTCAGGATTTTTGCAGTCTTGTTTGATGTGGACTTGAGGACTTACTACATCTTTAGATGGGAGGAGGCAACTACTTTTGTCCAGTACATTTGACTGAGAGGGTGTATGTGTGTGGCCCACTGCTAATGCACTTACAAAAGCACATCTGCACAAACATAGTGATTCATTTTAGTTCAAAACTGCATAAGGATACATAGCATGCATACCTAAGGCAAAGGCATAGTTGTCCCATGAAAGTGTACAGAGTTATTGCAAATGCTGGTGATTCATTTCCTACAAAAGACAGTAATGGCTCAAAGGAGCCCTCTCAGGCTATAAGGTAAATAAACCAAGTGTTAATAGCTCCCAGGTAGGCCTGCAGAGCACCACTCAGAGAGTATTTTTCAGGAAAGGTTCTGTGTGGCTGTCACCAACTAATAGTCCCTGACAGCAGAAAGAATATTTGCTCTGAAGGACCTTGGACTCTGAATGTGGAAGATTTTTGTGTGTGTGTGTTTCACTTTTTGTTTTAAAGGATATCTCCTTTCCTTCAATTTAAAAGTCTTTGAAACACCAAGAAAATACAGCCTTATAGGAAATAAAAAAGAGCTCAAACTAGGACAAATCATAGACCATAAAATACTTTTAGAGACCCAGCATGTTTCATGTTAAGATATGAGTGCAAAATAATGGAGAGAGTACATCAGTGTGCTGTTGATGAAATATTCAGAGTCCAAGGCCAAGACTTTTCAGTATGTATGGGGGCAAAGTTTGACCTTCTCCTGTGTAAAACCTCCTTCCTCCTTATACAGCTGGCCCAAGGACATAGAGTCACAGCAGTCCCTGGTTACTTCCTCCCCCTAGCAAATCCCCAGAAAGGTGCCATGATCTCTACCTCAGTCTGTGTACATGGATGATCTATTCTGGTGAGGAGCTGGCATGAGGAAGGCTCTTGTTATGACATGAATGGGTCCAAGAGCATCCTTAATCAAGAAGCATTTGAGGTTGGCCAGCCTGGGAATTACTGAAAACACAGCAGGCCCCCCACCCCATGCGAAGGGCAGTTCTAAATTTACTCCGCAATATATCTGTGTTTCTGCTGTTTCAGGGATACAAATATAAATGTCACATATCAGGACACTTATCTGACTAGCAAGTCACAGTGAACCAGATTATTCCCCAGCATCATTTCACTGCAGTTGATGGAGTTTTCTTGAGGACAGATTAGGTAATCAAACAGAACCACCCAGATTGACTGTGCAACATGAGAATGTCCACTTTGCATGGATGTTGGTTTTAAAACCACTTTAAAGGTGCTCCATTATCTTACATAAGTGCACGGGCTAGTCCTTGTCACTTAGTGCTTAGGAAACTTGTAGGAAGAAACTTTCAGGGAAACTTGGTACTTCTTTGTACCTTGTAATCAAATTCTACCAAAGCAGCACAGCCACTGTCTCTAATGTACATTGCTGGTCAAAGGCTGTCAGCTGTCCCAGCAAAAAGGAGTTTTGGCTTGTACACTCTTCTAGTTAACCAAACTCACTTCTGCTTGTGCTGTGTGCTGTAATAAGGTAATAAAAAGAGAAGCCTGCAAAAAGCAGTGGACTACAAAGAGCAGTGTTGCAGGTTTTCTTGTGCAGCTTCAGTGGCCTGTTTACAATTAGCTGTCCTGCTCTTTTAGAGTGTCTGAGTTTACCCAAAATGGGGAGCAGGTACCTCGCAGGGAGGGTAAAAGGAGAGCAGTGGAGTCAAACAATGCCACTTGTAGCCCTATAAAGATAACTGACAGAAATCGTTGCAGAATTCTTCTCAGGTTTCTAATATGGTTTAGCTATCAATGCTAATGTGAGAGGTGTAACTTGTTCATTTTCTGCTTTTGAATCATTTACATTTACACTTTAAATTATGTTAATCTAAAATCTCAGTAGTTTGATCAAATTTAAGTGTTTTGCTGGTGCCATCAAGTGGCAAAATGTTGGACTGCAGAACTCCAGCAGCATTCAAATTCACTCTGATTTCTCTTGAACAGCAGCAGTGAGGAAAACAGTCCTTGCCAAGCCTCCTCCAGAAACATTTCTACATATATATACCAGAAAAAGGGAGTGAAATACATATAGTGTCATGGTTACTTGAGTTACTTCAGTTTAATCTGCCATAACCAGTAAGATTTTCCTTGTATTAAAAATAGCCTTATAGTTCTGGCCTGGCCTTGCTAAAGCCAAGCTTGACCCAAAGGGTCTAATCAAGTGTCTATTGCTAAAAGGAATGGGCGGCCTTAATTGCATTGCTGAAGAAGAGATGTTGGCTGCAAGAAAGGGAGAAAAAAGGATGCTGAGTCAGAAAGGATTTGTTTGACTTTTATGACTGGCTCAACGGGCCAAGGCTTGGAAATGCTTAGCTTTTACCTAGTTCAACTACTGTCCTTGTGAAGATGCATTTTTCACTACTTCTGTGTTTGATGCATGTGGGTGGAATGGCTCAATAAATAATACATTGCATTTGAGGTCTTTTGGAGCAGTACCTCTGCAAAGCGGCAGTAGTCGTATCTGTAGAAGGATGCTTTTATGTTCCTTGTACTTACTTTGAATCAAGAGGTGGATGAGTTTTGCATTGTAAACTGCCTCTCCCACTCAGAAGAGCATGTGTAGTTGTAGTAGTTTGGCTGTAACTTGGAGAGGGGCTTGGCTGTGGGTGGGGGTTAGGACCAGGTGATCTCCAGAGATCCCTTCAACCTGAACCCGGCTGTGATTCCACCACTCGGAAACAGAAGCTCTCATGAGCTGTTCTGCCTGTGCTCTCCCTGCACCATGGCGTCTGCTGCGTAGCACTGGGCATCACTTCATTTCATTTTCCTCTTAAAGCCAGCTTTGCCAGCCTCTTGTTTCTCATGTAACAAAAATTTTTTTCGGTTCTGTAGTTTTATACGTAGGAAATTTGCCAGCATGTGTAAAAGCCGCATATTAGTTATGTAGAGGTGCATTGGAAAATATATTCTGTGCTTTTTTCTCGTAAAATTTCATAAACATCTTGCAAAATGACTGAAAAAATGAAGCACAAGCAAACACAACCCTCTTACCACCAGTTTTAGAACCACAGAGTTTGTGACTCTGGTGCTTGCCCTGTTTACTATACTTTCACACCCAAAGTTGTGCACATATGTAGAAAATACCAATATCAGCATAATCTAATAATGTCTTAGTTACTAGAAGGTTTATTTAAACCAACCCTAACTGTGGGATTTTATTTAAGTTTTTTTGTATGGTTCTTATGAAAAAGCAGTATTTGCTCCATAAAAATCAAATAATTCTCACTGTGGATATTTCTTGAAGTTTTATTTACAAACTGTATTACAAACATATTTATTTAGGCGTCTCATACTTCCCCACTGAAATTTGTGCCAGTCCCATCAGAGGCATAGCCACAAAAATACTTCATTTGCATTTCGCCCACTTCAGCTTTCTCCTCTATAATTGTTTGCACTAGCGTAAGTTTCTAATTAATTTCTAGCCTATATCTCCAGTGTAGGTGAAGGTGGTGCCCTGGGGGATACTGTAGCTCTGCTACTTAACCTGGAAGCTAATCTGTGTAATACAGAAATTTAGTGTGGAGGAAAGGCTACTCTATTTTGCCCCTACAATAGCACTATCAGGATTGTGAGCATCTGGCTATGCTCTGAACAGCTCTTCTGCAGTAGAACTTTACTGTGAGAGTTGCCCAAGACAAAAACCAAATGGATGTCATGAATATGGGTTTATAAAGTAGCTTGCAAACATCTTCTCCCTTTCTGACTGCTTTTCTGAGATGGGGCATGTAGTCGCTGGGACTCATCTACCTTCTCATTAGGTTCTGTGCCTGAGTTGGCCAAAACCTTTGCTTGCTTGCAATGTGAGGGTAAAAATGTAAAGACAGCTACACAAACTATATGCCGCCTAAGCATTCTCCACCTTGTGGATAAGGGAAGGCTTGTTTCTAGACTGCTTTTTTCTTTTCAGAGTGGGATTCACTTGGATAAATCAGGGGTTCTAGTGTGCCTGAACAACAAATAATCCAAGGGATTGCATATTCAGAAAATAAAAACATAAGAGCAATGAAAATTATTGTTTCAAGTTCATTATACATTCTTGCACTAGTCCTGTCACTGTGGGATCACAGCACCTTGTCATGCTCTTGGGATGGAAGTTCCATCAGCATCATTTAACAAGAGCAAGTGCAGGATTCTCCACCTGGGATGGAGTTATATGTACAAATTGGGGGACAAAAGGCTGAAGAGCAGCCCCGCATAAAGAGATCTGGGGGTTTGGGTAGGTGGCAAGTTGAATATGGGTCAGCAGTGTGCCCTGGCAGCCAAAAGGGCCAACCATGTCCTGAGGTGCATCCAGCACAGCGTAGCACTGATGCAGCCCCACCTCGAGTGCTGTGTGCAATTTTGGGCACCCCACTATAAGAAGGACATCAAACTATCAGAGTGTGTCCAGAGAAGGGCGACCAAGATGCTGAAAGACCCCAAGGGCAGGACTTAAGAGGAGTGGCAGAGGTCACTTGGTTTGTTCAGCTTGGAGAAGAGAAAGCTGAGGCATGACTGTCTCTGAGTCAAGTGTCTCTGGTCACCAGTGACAGGACATGAGGAAGTGGAATGAAGTTCCATCAGGGGAAGTTCATGTTGGACATTAGGAAAAGGTTCTTCACTGAGAGAGTGATCAGTCACTGGAACAGGTTCCCCCAGGGAGGTGGTCAGGCCACCAAGCCTGTCAGATCTTAAAGAGCATCTGGACAACACTCAGTCGTATGGTTTGGTTTCAGGTAGTCCTGCGAGCAGCTGGGAGTTGGACTCAATGATCCTTATGGGTTCCTAACAACTCCAGATATTCTATGATTCTATGATCATTTTACAGAGAGGCTGGTTCATGATAATGCAGAGGAAAGCAAGAACAGGAAGGCATGTTTCCAGCCCTTGAGTCATGTTTTAACCCTTGGACAGCCATGTAGATGCCCAATCTGTATCTTCCATTCCTGTTCTCCAGGGAAGCCTGCAGAGCTGAAAGCTATCCTTGAATTTCTCCACGTTAGCCCTAAGCAGCAGCATGTTCTGCCTTCCTGTAAGTCAGCAATGGTGATTTGAAACCTGCCTGACTGTCTGAACAGCAGAGATTTGGTATCATTGTTTGCCAATCTATCAGCTAGTCAGTCTTTTTTGTCTTTTTTTTTTTGTCTTTTTTTGTCTTTTTTTGTCTTTTTTTTCCCTTTTTTTCTTTTTTTTTTCTTTTTTTTTTTTTTTTGACTAATGCTATCATGATGAACAAGACATTTTGGAACTGGTTTCAGTGGAAGTGTCACCAACCCCAATGTATTCTAACGAAGAAATTGGTTGTGGTAAGAGGCTGGGAGAAGGAGCCGTGACTCAGAAAGCATACCCCAGAGCTCTTCCTCTCAGCTGTTGTCTTGACAGATCTCTTCTTCTACAACAGCTTTCTGAAAAAGCTGAGCACCAACTTTTCATGTTTATGCCTATGGGATCTGTGGATGCTAAGCATCAGTGTAAGTTAGGCCAGTAGTGATATTTTTAAGGTCAGACAGGGTGTTTGGGACAACAGCCAACAGTAAATATTTATCAAATGATGGGGAGAAAATAAATATGGTCATTTGGAACTTTAAGTGTTTCAGCGAAACACTGTGCAGAGATTTGTGGGTACCAATATATTCCCACATTAATATTTAGGGCAATGTGAAAAAGATAGAAGCTGAAATTGCCCATTTTTGGAATGCAGATATTTAGATGTCTCAGTCTACATTGCTGTCTACCCTGTTAGCTGTCTGTTGCTATTCTTGTTAAAACCCCATCATTTCAACGTTTTGACTGTGAGAAGTATTTGTCTAGCTTACCTTGGCCAAGTTGGGTTTACACCACTACCATAATGTTGATGTCTTTTAGCAAACGTACATGGAGGCTTGTCCTCTGCCCTGTGGTCTTCTGGCAATACAAGTAATGCAATTCCTCCATGCTCCCTTTCTGCTCCCCTGGGAAGCTTGCAGCAGTGAAAGGATTCCCTGAACTCTTTATAGAAAAAAAAACCCAAACAACCAAACAAAATGTCCTGTAACAGCAACAACAGTGATGGTTACTTGAAGTCTTTTAAACAATGACAATATGGCTTTTTTTTCTTGGCTCTGAGTTACTTAGGCTTATTCTGAGTAACACTATTATGGTGAACTAGCACTAGGAGAAGTAAGAACAATGATGACTGGCAGTTGTTTAATGAAGGTTGAATCAAGTCTATTATGTTTTGATCAGTGAGAGGAAGAAAAATGCTGATAGCTACATGCAGCATGTACATCTCGCAGCATAATTGAGTCTCAGCTGCCAGAACATAGATACCTGCACTGTCCCTTCAGTACTATGCAAGCGGCATATGGACAGCAAATATATGCAATGGTACAGATGGAAGCTTTAGCATCTAATTCCCACTGATTTCAGATTTGTTATTTGTGCCTTTGAAAACCTCCCCTCTCCATCTCTAGAGGGGTGAGAAATGTTACTGTTTAGTCGCTGTAATTCACACTGAATGCAAGCTGTGTCAGGCACTTCACATGGATGTGCTAGTGGCTGAGGATATTCAGTACATTTCCATACATCTGTGTCTTTTGAAATCAAGCAGTTCAATGTGTTTAGATGCATGTTCACCTCAAATAGTTTTGGTTTATAGTGTTGTAAAGATGGACACCAAACTCACTGAAAATTTAAAGCTTCCTTTTCTTTTGGTTGGCATCAGTTTTCCAGTCAGGAGAAGACATGCACAGCCAACTGTCTTCTTATCAAGGAGGTAAGTCCTGTGAGGGAGCGGGACTCAATGATCCTTATGGGTCCCTTCCAGCTTGAGATATCCTATGATTCTGTAAGAGCCTGAGTGAGTGATTTAAATTTGACTTAGTTGTCCAGGATTTTCTGAAAACCTTATCAAGGAAGTAATGAACCGTTGTGGTATATGATGGGGATGTTCACCCTCAGGATGTTTTACTGAAAACATATAATTCATTCATATGAAACCAGAATGATATTTAGGTGAATAGATTGGGAACCAGCAGCCATATTTGGTTTTGTATCAGCCCTTCCATCACTGAGTGGCCCCAGTTCTTGCTTTACCTAGACCTCATCTGTAGTACCATGTTTTTCTGATATTGGGTGTTTCTTTGGTGATGAGTGAAGCAGCTGGACATGGCTGCAGACCAGTAGGAGTGCCTTTGTGGTGTAATCACTACACCGCTATCACAGCACAGGCTGTGCCGAATCATGCAGATATTCCAGCTCGCTCCTAATTACCTTGGATTTCTCTGCATTATCCTTATCCTTACCTGCATTATGAGTATAGGCTTTTAAGGACAAAAAAATAATGGTTACAATAACTTCTTCTCACAGTACATTTAGACTCAAACTGTGGCAGAGTCCTAGATATCTAAAGAGATCTAAGGGAAATCTGTGGGAGAGATCATGATCTACAAGACACAGACAGTGCTGCTGTTTTGTGTTTTATTCTCTCTGGTTTCTTGGCTGCACAGTGCCCTCCTATCATGTAACTCCTTCCGTGTGGTTCAGCACCACTCTGCTGCTGCCCGACGCTGCTCCTTCATCCATTTTGCCAGGGTGCAAAGGGCAATATGTTTGTATTGTACGATGAAACAAAATAAGAATCTGATGTGCCATAGATTATCAGAAAGCTTTTCTGTTTTTAAGTTTCTGAAGGAGCTCAAGCATCCATTTCTTAAGTACTGTTTAAAGCCTCATTTCCCCTTTCTGAAAGTGGGCAGGCAGATGCCAAGTCACCTGCATGGCTGTGGTGTTTGTATTCATTAAGCCTACTCTCACTGAAAACATTAATAAATCATTCCTGTTGACTGCTATCTATAGGTTACTAAGTTGCAGAACAACCACTTTACCTTAGACGGAAAAGAGAAGCATTGCACACAAAGGTCTGATCATCCATTCAGGCCAAACAGGACTTTATTAAACTTAAAATGTTTCCAAGTCTCCTTCTCACAAAGAAACATTTATAGCTGATATTGATCCAGTGATATTGAAGATCTCAAGGACACAGAAAAAAGTGTCTCTACCCAGAGAATATCAAATGAGGGCTAGGGTGAATAAAGTTTTAAAGAGTGTGTCATGAACAATCCTTAAGACTCTCAGAAATACAGTCAATGATTTAATAGAGACTATTACCATTTCTGACTTCCACAATTGTAGATATATTTTGAATTCTGACAGCCAACTTCCAGCTTTCCATCTCTTTTTTTGACAGAATAAAAAAAAAAAAGTTTACATTCTGGGATCAGAATATTAGTTTTCTAGTGCCTCCATTATTTTTAAAAAGTTACATTTTTCCCTGCAAATTTGTTTTGCTGTGGGGAGCTCAAACCAGAGTGTATAAAGACAGTGTCTTAGATTGTGAGATTGTGAAGGGCTCAAGTAACTGATTTCATCAGTGCATGAAGTTGACACATCTGAGGGAGGGTGTTGCCAACACTTTCCAGAAGGTATGTGGAAAGAGAGTTCTTAGAGGGATAGGATTAGGACTTGCCTCTGTATGAGGTCACATAGGGTGCATTCACACTGGCATTTTAGTTTGGATCAGGAGTGCACTTTTGACATGAATCTCCCCATGGTCTCTATTTTGCAGGGTCTTGGTCTTGGAGTACATGAACTGGGTTCCTTCTGGATAAAATTAACTGGAAGATGTGCTCTGGGAACGCACCAGGAGGGCACCACAGCCACAAATGGACCCTCGGTCCCTGAAATCACACTAGAGGTAATACAAAGTAAAGAGCACCTGAAATGCATTTTTTCTGGACCTCAGATCCTCAGCACCAACTATTTCACTCTACATATCTTTTCCTGTAGTCCACAATACTTGCCAACATTAGATGTAGTCACTGAACAACATACTGATTTGGAATTCAGCGAATTTTTTTGGAGGTAGGAATGGCTGAACTTTTTTTTAATTAACTTTTGCCCAATAAACATATAAATAACTATATACATCATCTTAGTGTATCAACACTGAATCTGACTGTCTGATCATAGGGTAAAATCCTTACAATACCTTCTTTGTGTATATATATCCTAGCATTATACAGATAGACATACGTGCCTCTGGTTATTCATGGGCGCTGTTTATCAATGCACATATTAGTAACAAGTACTCTAGTCCAAGATGAGAATGTAATAAAATTCATGGATACAGTATTTTTAAAAGCTGAGAACAACTGCGTTCTATTTCTTTCTTTCTTTCTTTCTTTCTTTCTTTCTTTCTTTCTTTCTTTCTTTCTTTCTTTCTTTCTTTCTTTCTTTTTCTCTCTTTCTCTCTTTCTCTCTTTCTCTCTTTCTCTCTTTCTCTCTTTCTCTCTTTCTCTCTTTCTAATTATGTGACTAGAAAAAAATGCACCATTTTAAAAACATGTATGATATCATAAAACATGCAGCCGCCTTCTTTTCAGGTATAAATTGGTGAGTTCATGCAAGTGTGTGTTTGTTAGCAGAAAAATGTAGCTTACTGCCTGTGTTACAATACAGATTTTCCTGTTTACAGAGAAAAGAAATGTTATGACCTGGCCATGCTTCTTTCTTGCTTGTGTTTCTGAGTTGGGTCTATTGTAGTTGTCATGAAAGTTGCTTTGCTGGTGCGTTCAGATCCTGACATTGCAGCCCGTTCTGAACTTAATTTTTCCTTTTGCTGGGTATCCTGTGCAGCCAAATGAATCTTTCCTGTACATTCACTAAAATTTAGATCAGAACTATAATTCAGTAAACTTTCAAGTCTGTCAATAGTTAAAACAGTTCAGATGGAAATTCACCCAAATTCCTGTAATGCAAGGAATAAAACAAAAACTTGCCTCAGGCAAGATATGTAAGTGGGAGGCATCAAGACACAGTTTGACAAGTGTGATAATCCAATAATATCAAAACATTCTGACTGGAATTCAGATGTTAGATATGAGACATTACAAATAATGGAAGTAGTTAGCAGTAGTGGTAAACCAGAAGGCTGTCAGTAAGATGGAAACTAAGAATTAATTTTGCTAACAAAACAGATAAAATCTCACATGAAAGAGCACTGGAAGACTTGAGGCTATGTCTGGAATCTGGTAGGTATGGAAAAATAGAAGTTTAGATTTAAAAAAAAATTGTCATGAGTACTGAGCAGCATGGAGGTTCTGCTTTCCAGAACTTTCAGAACTGCAGGAATTCTGCCATATCCTGCCCCCTAGCTAACAGTTAATTTGGCCTGTAAAATATAGTAAAAATGCATTGATTCCTGAAACTTCCTGATTACACATTGATGACTACAAAAGCAAAATGCACGCTTCCTGTAATTTGAAATTTTAATTTTAAAGTTTATCTCAATAATTCTAGGTCAACCTGTAATCTAGGAAAAAAAAAAGGTTCAAAACAGGGGTAGATAAAAGAATAACATGATAAATGTTGGTGATCAGTTTGTGAAATATGATAATTTTTTCCAAATTAGAAATGCAATATACATGTAGTTTTTATTCTTTATGAAAGTTATTTCAGGAGACTTTGAGTGCTAAAGTCACAGTATAAGGTATTTTAGCAGTCCTCTTTTCAGGTGTAATCAACATATTTCCCAAGGAACTGAGAGACTAGTGCACAAAGTAGAAAACATTTTGGTTCATTAAAACAAAAAAAAAATTGTGTCTTACCAGAAAAACATAACCACTAGAAAATACTTTCGGTATTCATATAACTGCATGAAGTTCAACAAGGCAAAGTGCAAGGTCCTGCACGTAGGTCAGCACAATCCCAAGCACGACTACAGGCTGGGCGAGGAATGGATTGAAAGCAGCCCCAAGGAGAAGGGCTTGGGGGTACTGATTGATGAGAAGCTCAACATGAGCCGGCAGTGTGCGCTTGTAGCCCAGAAAGCCAACCGTGTCCTGGGCTGCATCAAAAGAGGTGTGACCAGCAGGTTGAGGGAGGTGATCCTGCCCCTCTACTCCGCTCTTGTGAGACCCCACCTGGAGTACTGCGTCCAGCTCTGGGGGCCCCAGTACAGGAGAGACACTGAGCTGTTGGAGCGAGTCCAGAGGAGGGCCACGAAGCTGATCAGAGGGCTGGAGCACCTCTCCTATGAGGACAGGCTGAGAGAGTTGGGATTGTTCAGCCTGGAGAAAAGGCGGCTCCGGGGAGACCTAATTGAGGCTCACCAGTACCTGAAGGGGCCTACAGGAAAGATGGTGAGGGACTGTTTATGAGGGAGTGTAGTGACAGGACAAGGGGTAATGGGTTCAAGCTGAAGGAGGGTCGATTTAGATTAGGTGTTAGAAAGAAATTCTTTACTGTTAGAGTGGTGAGGCACTGGCACAAGTTGCCCAGAGAAGCTGTGGATGCCCCCTCCCTGGAAGTGTTTAAGACCAGGTTGGATGGGGCTTTTGGGCAACCTGGTCTAGTGGAGGGTGTCCCTGCCCATGGCAGGGGGGTTGGAACTAGATGATCTTTGAGGTCCCTTCCAACCCAAACCATTCTATGATTCTATGATTCTATATCAAATACTTTTAGTGGAATCGTTTACAAGTTCTGTTCTTACCTGTCTTGTGAGACAGTTGGATGGGAAGGAATTTGAAGTGGAGTTAGTACCTCATTGCACTCAAAGGTTCTTGATAGGATTTTGGTTCCCTCAATTTCTCTATAGTAGTGGGACAGGTGATGCAGCAGCATTGTGTTTTGTATTTGAGCTTCCAGGGGAAGATACAGGGATAAAATATCAAATATCAAAGATTTTGTTAGTGCATCTGGATGCTAAGGAGGAAACATAGATGAGTTCTGCCTAATTGTGGCAAGGGTCAACAGGAAGCAATGGTTGTTTTTACTATTGCTACTGGTTATTTGTACCAGGTCACAAAATAAACAAACAAAAAAAGAGGCAGATTAAAGAGGTGTGATACTGTTGCTTTGTATTACTGATGAACAGAAGCTAGTAATACACTTTCGAGTAATGGGAGGAGAAAGTTTGGACTTGCACTCAGAAAGTCTCACTTGTGAAAGTCTCACTTGGTGAATTTGGATTTGATGTAAAGTTCCAGTCCCACTCTGAAAAGGGTGGTATTAAACCCATGATACTTTTCATAGAAAAGAATTTTTTCCTTAATTGCCATGATTTTTGTCTTTCTACCTCTGTGCCGAGTGTAAATGCTTTGGTCCTCCTTTCACTTGAGTGAAGTTGTATTTCAACACTGATTGATTAGCTCTTTGTGAGGAGAGGTGCTATATTAGGTTAGTATAAACTGCTCTGCTCTCTAGAACACCATGCAGGCATTGTATCTGAACAAGTTGCCTCTGTTCTGAGCTGCTCTGTTGTACAAGAGTAAAGCACCAGGACTTGTACTTTCTACCCAGTGAAGCTCTGGTTCACAGCATCGAGTCTTCTCTCGAAAAACACCAGCAACTTCTTAGATTAAGTATATGAAGACGCATTACTGCTTCCTCCCTCTTCATCAGGAGCCAGCAGAGCATTCCCTTGTATCTGTGCCCTGCTGCTTCTGGGAGAATCCTCACTTTTCCTGAGGAATCCCTCAGGAGCCTGTTTGCTCTGTGACAAGCCCAGTAGGGATGTGTAATAATGTTTAGTAGAAGTTCACAGGTGCAAAGGGAAGCACTGAATCCACTCTGCTCTCCTCAAACTGTGACAAGGCTCCCTTTGATGGAAACCCAATGGCTTATCACATGGAGAAGGCTGAGAAGCCTTTGTTTTACCTCCTTACATTTTGAGTTGTACCTTTAAGCCACTTCTGCATTGCTAGCACTTAACTCTGCTAGCTTTTGGATACGGATCTTAACAATGGCAAGAGGAGTCTGAGGAGGCTCTTAAGGAGAAAGGAGCAATATGCATTCATCCCTCTGGTATGTGTTTGCTATCCTGGCTTTGGCAAAGCTTTGACAAAAAGGGTATTTTGATCAAGCCCTCTTCAGGCATATGTCAGTGAAATGCAAAAGATGTGCTTTGCCTTATTAAAATAGGAAACTAATTTGAAAATATTTGAAATATGTTCTTCTTCTAGGATGTCTGGGGGTTTGGGCCATTATACTGTAAGAAAAGAAGCTGATGTAGCATGTTCAAGTGAAAAAATTCAAATGAATTCTGTCATGCTGGCAGTTTCTAGAGTGTTGGGTGGTCTGCTATGGTATCTACGTGAGCACTATGGGAATATTATACTGATGACTTGGATTCAAGTACTACTGGCTTGCAAAAAGAAAAATGTTCAGAGTTGTTCATTCGCAATCTGCAAGTGGGCAAGAACAGAAACTAGACTTTTCTTCCAGCAGGACCGCTGCGGTTCTGTAATGTAATGCAGTTCTGAGTCCACACTGTTCAGACCCTAGCAGAATTTCCTCTCTATCCAGCTTGATTAACCTTTCTGGGAAATGTATTTTTGGCTGCCAGAATTACAGCTGGGGCCTATGACTAGAAGCTTTTTTTGCCCCTGCCTATTGTACATACAGGGAGCTGCCACAGTTCACAGCTTCTCTTTGCAGTTCCACGACAGCAACTGCCCACTGAGGCAGGGATCTGCGCCACCAATTTTACTTCACCAGTCTCTTGGTATTTCAGCCATTGTCCATAGCACCAGATCGTGATCTGACTGCATTCAGCTCCAAATCCACAATGCACTTGCACCCATCTACAATCATAGTCATCATACCAAGACCAGCCCCACTGATAGGTAGCAGTCCATACCCCCTCATCAAACGCGTTCTGAACATATGCATCCCATGTCCTTGCAGCTGCACTAGTCCAAAGCCACAGTTCTGTTCCCTGGCAAACTGACCCAATTCCTTGGAGAAGAAGCCAAGGGGGTTATAGCTCAGTGAGGCCACTCAGGCTAGACGACGGGCAATAGATAGGGGAGGATAACAGCAGGAGAAAGATGATGAAGTCAGGTGGAGCCACATGCTGGCAGCACCAAAGTCCCAAGTCCTTATTGATCCAGGAGAAATCACTCATAAAGGAAATCATTAGTTTCCAGATGACTAGTTTCCATGCAAACCTCATGAAGTTCAACAAGACCAAGTGCAAGATCCTGCAAATGGGTCGGGGAAATCCCAAGCACAAATACAGGCTGGGTGGAGAATGGATTGAGAGCAGCTCCGAGGAGAAGGACTTGGGGGTGTTGGTTGATGAAAAGCTCAACATGACCTGGCAATGTGCGCCTGCAGCCCAGACAGCCAACCGTATCCTGGGCTGCATCAAAAGAAGCGTGACCAGCAAGGGAGGTGATTCTCCCCCTCTATTCCACTCTCATGAGACCCCACCTGGAGTACTGCGTTCAGCTTTGGGGTCCCCAACATAAGAGGGCCTGTTGGAGTGAGTCCTGAGGAGGGCCACAAAGATGATTGGAGGGATGGAGCACCTCTCCTACGAGGACAGGCTGAGAGAGTTGGGGTTGTTCAGCCTGGAGAAGAGAAAGCTCCAGGGAGACCTTATAGCAGCCTTCCAGTACCTGAAGGGAGCCTACAGAAAAGCTGGAGAGGGGCTGTTTACAAGGGCATGGAGTGATAGGACAAGGGGCAATGACCTTAAGCTGAAGGAGGGTAGATTTAGGTTAGATATTAGGAAGAAATTCTTTACTGTTAGAGTGGTGAGGCACTGGAACAGCTTGCCCAGGGAAGCTGTGGATGCCCCCTCCCTGGAAGTGTTCAAGGCCAGGTTGGATGGGGCTTTGGGCAACCTGGTCTAGTGGAGGGTGTCCTTGCCCATGGTAGGGGGGTTGGAACTAGATGATCTTTACGGTCCCTCCAACCCAAACCATTCTATGACTCTATGATTCTATGATGTCTCTCTAAAGTAGGAAACACAATCATACATATTTCAGCCCCAGAGCTTTCAGAAATCCATGGCTAAGAGAATGAATTATCTCACTATGAACCTTTTGATGAGGAAAAGCTTCCAGTGGGGGAAGGCAGGAAGGTACACGAAAATGATGCATTTATGTCCTGAGGAATGATACCTAAGTAAAATTTAATTTCTAAATGTAACAACCTTTCAAATACTGTGTTTACAAAATCCCAAAGATATTATTCCAAAGCAGGAGACAATATCTGGGGAGTAGCCCTTCTCCTCCAAAGCTTTATTGTCTGTCTGCAGAAGAAAAGGTTAGCAGGAAACTGTGTAGAGCAGATCTATGAGCTCAGCCTACTTTCTCATTCAGTGCAGTGCACTGTGAGTATGCTTTGGCCTGTGTCCTGGTAGTACTTGACATCACAGTGAGAGGGTGTTGGGGATCTTTTGAGGTGATACACAGAATGAGGCAGCTGGTGATGTCAGCAGATGGTTACCTAGTGTGTGAGGGGGACGATGTTAGTACACAGTTGGGAGCTGGGATCCAAGACACAAGTAGGTGATGGGCTGTTTTACTTCTCCTGAATAAGCAGTAAGTATAGCAACAAGCCAAGCCAAAAGCCAGTTCATTACAGAAAATTTAATTGGGAAGAATTGAGTGAAGTCGTGTGGGTGTCAGTTCAATTCTTGACAAATTGGCTAAGCCTAGAACATTTCATACAAGGCAGGCAGCACAGCAGCAGGACTTCTGTGAATTGCCACTTCCTGTTCCCATTCTCAGAGATATCAATATCCTTTGCTTAGGCCTTGTGTGGGATTTTCACACCATCCCTCGAAACACTTGGACCTGGCCACTGGTGGAGCTTGGATTATGGTTAGTTGGCTTGCTGGATGTTTCTGCCTTCCTGTGTTTGACAGACATGGTGATAGATTTTGATGTGTTTTACTTTCTTCTGCTGATCTTTTCTTTTCTCTCAATGTGGTTTTTGTTTGAGTTGAATTGGCGTCAAAATAAATGGATGCGTTTGAAAAGAGTGGTTCTGTTCTGTTGTTTCTTTCACCAGACAGGGCAAAATTAGCTGGAGGTCCTACTTTTCTTGGAAAAGCAGTGTGAAAAAAGCTGGAAGCAAGTCTTTTGGCAAGTGATAATACATAAATAGCTTTTCTCAATACCTATTAAATGCACTGTCATGTTGTTATTATCCAGTAGAGCTGGTAATGGGCTTATTATGATTTTGGACCACTGGTTTGTTTTTAACATGGATGGCTTGGCCATCACATTAAAGTGAACTACACTTTAATGTTTGTGCCATGTACAAGTGATATAGCTATATCAGTAATTACCAGAGTTCACAAGTTTAATGTAGTCTGAAAAAAAAATATTTTCAGTGTTTCTTTTTCACATTTCATCTTAGTCTAAAGCTGAATGTATGGAAAGGCTCAGCAGATTTTTTTTCCTTCATTTCATTAATTACTCAGCTGTTGAAAAACTCTGTTATTTCCTTCCAAAGAAATACTATGGAAGATTTAGAGTTGTGGTTTTAAGATACTATGGGAATGACCTGACTTAGTTGTTATTATATAATGAGGGTGTGCTGACTGGAAGAAAAAGGCTTAGGACATCACTTCTACCCTGTAAATCTTTACACAGAAGAGGTCAGTCCACATGTAAATCTGTCAGTACCTAAGTTGGATATATCTCTGCCACCTGTATCTCCACATTAGTGAGTTTCTTTGGGAAACAACTAATTGGGAGAACTAAGGTTCCTGATACCTCTCTGTATAGCTCCCTTACCAGGCTAGAGTGGTTGTTCTGTGCTGATGTGACAAAGGGGTGAGGGAAAGGTGGATATCACAAAATCATAGAATCACAGAATGGTGGAGGTTGGAAGGGACCTCTGGAGGTCATCTGGTTCAATCCCTGCTCAGGCCACCTAAAGCAGGCTGCCTAGGACCATGTTTCCAAGGAGGGAGAGTTCTCAGCCTCTCTGGACAACCTGTGCCAGTGCTCAGTCACCCTCACAGTCAGAAGGGCTTCCTTATGTTCAGACGGACCGTCCTCTGTTTCAGTTGGTGCCCATTGCCTCTGGTCCTGTCACTGGGCACCACTGAAAAGAGCCCAGCTCCATCTTCTTTGCACCCTCCCTTCAGATATTTGTACACATTGATGAGATCCTCTCTGAGCTGCTTCTTCTCTAGGCTGAACAGTCCCAGCTCTCTCAGCCTTTCGTCATATGAGAGATGTTCCAGACCCTTCATCATCTTAGTGGCCTTTCACTGGACTCTCTCCAGTAGCTCCACCTTTCCCTTGTACCGGAGAGCCCAGAACTGGACACAGTACTCCAGGTGTGGCCTCACCAGTGCTGAGCAGAGGGGAAGGATCACCTTCCCCAACCTGCTGGCAATATTCCTCCTCATGCAGTCCAAGCAACCATTGGCCTTCTTTGCGGTGAGTGGCCTCAAGATGTTGTCAGCCAGCTCCTTCAGCATTCACCCCATCAGGGCCCATAGATTTGTGTATGCTTGTTTTAAAGGCTTTTTAAAGACTGCTAAGTAAAACACTTGTGCTTTTGGTCCTATCTTGTGTCGTGGAGTACATAGAGAACAAGCTTGTCACAACCAGCTCTATTTATAAAATGCTGTGGAAGTCAGAAGGCAAAAGCAGAAATGAGGTGGCATTAAGAAGCATGATCATTTAAGAATTCTTCACAGGCTATTCAGGAGACCTAAGGTGACCTCAACCCAATCCAAAAAATGACAATTACAAGCCTGACAACTTTACTAAGCTATCTACTCAAGCATATTAAAGATGTTCTGCAGTGAGTTCCCCATGTAGTCCTTCCGTTTCTACCTCTCCGTGGCTTTTCCTGAGAGCTTGCCTACAGTTTTCCTCTCTTACCCTGGTGCCCTGCTGACTGCTTGCTCCTACCGTCCCACAATCAAGGGCTGTCGAAGATGTCCCCATGCTGTGGCAGTTATGTGGAAAGTGGGATAAAGAAAACTATCCCTTTTGCTGAAGCAAAGGCAGGAAGGAGCCTTGCAACAAGGCACCTCTTGAATTGGAAGCATAATATGCCTTCTTAAGCAAAATATTTAGCTCGCAGAGAATAAAGTCACTTGATGGTTCTGACAGACAGATAAAATAGTCATTTGTGTTTGGCTCTTATAGATGTATGATCTCAGGCCAGAGCTCTTTTAACCTTCCCGGTGGCGAATGCAGAAAAGATGAAGATTTGCAGAGGCAGTTATTAAACCAGTACCTCCTCCATGCTGAAACTGAATATGCTTCAGGTGGGGTAATGTGATGTAGCCTGTGGAAACAGAAAATAGAAAGATCATTTCTCACTGATTAAAGCTGTGTTTCTGTTACCAACATGGCAGTGGGCTGAGAAAAGGAGGCCAGCTCAGCTAAATAGGGAGAAAAGTAATTTCTCCAATTCATATTTTTCCCTAATTGTGGTGGAGACAATAGAGTGATGTGAACATTTCAGTGAAGAGGACTGATGTCATTCTCTGGACTTCTCATTGATTTTGATAGCCACGATGTCGTGAGAACTACACATGCATTCGGATCCAAAAAGAGCCAAAACAAGCTGTTCATTGAAGAGAGAAATGATACATATTCTTACCCTTAAGCCAGTGCTAAAAGGCAAAAGTTAGATAGCATTGATAGACAGCTTAATACACACTTCAAGAAATGTTCTTTTCATGTTTTATGTCAAATTTTTCAGGCTTTATGTCAAATGCCTTTTTTTTTTTTAATTTACTTGTTCTAGGAATAGTTATTTAAAGATGGAACGTTGAGTATGACCAGACTTTGTTAACTTTGAAAGTTCATGATATAGGTTTTTTAAAGCTAACTCTGTAGTTTGCATTTTCCTAACTCCTCCAGCAGCTTCTTATGGCAATTTACAGCCTAGGTTCTGTAAGGGAATACATGATTCTCCCCCAAAATCAAGCTTTACAAGGACTGTTCTTTCTGCCCTCTCGTGGCCACTGGCCAGTTTTGCAGTTTTGCAACAACAGGAATTTCAGAGACTTGCATTGCATTTCGATAATCCAAAATATCTTGCTTTTACTTTAGAGAGCAAACATAAAATTTTGTATCTCCGACCCAGTTTTTCTGTATGCAATGTATTTATGTATATCTTTCATTTAAGTACAGCAGTTGACTATTTAGATTGTGAAATTAGTTACATGCAATTTTCTTAATTTTACCTCATAACCCAGAATATGAAGATGTGACTTGCATGTTAGAAGAAACAGTTAAGAATCCTTTCTTTTCTAGCCACTAAGGTAATTTTATTTCAAGGGCCTGTGCCTCACTTTTGGCCTGTTCAAATGAAAAATGTTGCATAATTGCATGCAGCAGCTTCTTCACACCTTCAATGAATCTTTAATGTCTTTAGAAGTTAAATTGCACTCAGTTTCCATGTCATGTCAATCAATCAATAAATACATTGATTCCAGTGGAGTTACTTTTGATTTATCCCAGACTGAGGGCAGGATCAGGCCACAATTCCAATATATATTTTACGAAGATCCTATACAGTTT